>NC_022035.1:7896185-7913317 GCF_000317375.1 Microtus ochrogaster | reverse complement strand
CTATCTATCTATCTATCTATCGTCTATCTATCATCTATCTATCTATCTATTATCTATCTATCTATCTATCTGTCTGTCTATCTATCTTCTATCTATCTATCTATCTATCTATCTATCTATCTATCTATCTATCTATCTACGATATGGCACTCCAGGCCAAGGGGACAAAGATGAATCCTAGCATGTGATAGCAGTCACATAGGCAAAAATAAATAAATAAATAAATAAATAAATAAATAAATAAATAAATAAATAAATGTCACTTATGCTCTTGAGTACAGGTGAATACTGATGGAGTAATTGATCCATTTATTAGTAAGTATGATAGATGAATAATAACAAGAGTTACTGCACACAAATTAGTGTATGTTATAGTAGTAAGGGCTAAAATTAATGCGATATTTGTTTTGTTTTGTTTTTTTGAGGCAAAGTTTCTCTGTGTAATAGTCCCAGCTGTCCTGGAATTCATTTTGTAGACCAGGTTTTGTAACATGAGTGCCTGGCTTGTTGGGGTTTCTGTCCTGCCAGGTCTCCCCAGCCATTTAGTCCCAGAGAAAATCACACAGAGATCTCTATAAGTTATAAAACTGATTGGCCCATTAGCTCTTATCACTTATATTACTCCATTATTCTTATCTATGGTAGCCATGTGGCTCAGTATCTTTCTCAGTCGGGCAGGTCACATGTTGCCTCTTCAGTGTTCTGGGCTGGACTGAGAGGGATGGGCTTCCTCCTTTCCAGCATTCTCCTGTTCTCATTGCCCTGCCTCTACTTCCTGTCTGGTTGCCCCACCTATACTTCCTGCTTTTCCAATCAGCGTTTATTTAAAACATGATTGACAGAATACAGACAATTCTCCTGCACCAAGGTTTTCCCCAATCTAACAGAGATTTGCCTGCCTGATTGCTGAGATTAAAGGCATGCACCACCACCACCCATCTCATAAAGTAAAATTTTAATTTGACACTCAGCTTAATTAGAGAATAGAGTTCCTTGATAAGTTAGATGTAGATAGGTGAACAGGACTGTGAGGTTTGTATTTATTTGGAGGTTTTGTATAGGCAGTGAACTCCACATAATGAACGAAATTCAAAAGGCATAATGGTGCAACTGTGAAAATAATTAACCATAGTTACTTTCAAAGTAATTGAAACACTCAAATTTTAATAATTCCTCATGCATTATTTATGTGTACTTATGATGTATGTTTCACTTATACTTTGGGTATTCAGGACTTCAGAATTGTTATTATAAAATTAGAAAATTAAGGACAGAAATCAATGCTATTAATAATGTAGGTATTCCAAAAGACACAAAATTAGGATTTTTAAATAAGATTTTTAATAAATAGTTTTTGTTTTTGTATTAGTGAAGGGGATTTTGAAGCAAGTTTCTTTTGTAGCTTCTATGGGGAAATTTACAAAAACTATATACAAATAGACTCACCTAGGTTGAGTTGATATTTTAAAAAGTATTTATATACTCAATTGTCTCTTATCTATAACTGTAAGGCAAAATTTTTTAAAGAATAAAAATGAGTGTCAAAAGCCAATTTCTTTAAAAAAAAAACAGGAAGGTAAGGAGGGAGAGAAAGAGAGAGAGAGAGAGAGAGAGAGAGAGAGAGAGAGAGAGAGAGAGAATGTAGTGCTGAGATAGAAGTTATGGTTCCATGCCCAAAATTCAGCCTGAAATGACCACCTCAAAACTTACCTTGTTTTATTAGCATGACAAGGGTTCATTTACTTTCTTGCTGCAAATTTTTTATATTTGGATTTTCTGGGTCTTAATTAGTTATCTGCCCCTTGGCAATGTTTTGGTTTCCTGCAGTAGTAAGTGCACAAAAGCATCAATGATAAATCCAGAAACATTTCAAAGCACCTATATATTCTTTCATGTAATGTAAAGAATACACTTGGCTGAGAGCTGGTACAAAACCTGACCCAATTCTTTGATTTCAGGTAACTATTTGAATTCATTAGAACTGTTAGTTTCTATAATTACCATTGTTCTGACATTATTTTACTATTTTTGAAATCAGCAAATTACTTCATCTTTGTACTTCCTTTCTAAGTTGGAAGATTTCCAGTTTCAAGTGTTGTTTTGAACTTAAATAGAATACATCCTGAGCAGCTCTGTGATGCAGAGAGGAATAAAGGTGTCTTTGGAGAAAGAACTTCAAGTGCAAATTAACTTGAAATAATTGAACCTGAGTGTGGAATAATTTGCAGTCTTTCTTCTATGCAGCTGTGGGAGTTACTTCTGCAGGCCCAGGTGGCGGAGTTGCCTGGCGACTTCAAATTTTGTCACATCTGTCAGCTGTAGTAAAATAAAAAATACAGTAAGAGGCAACCTTACATAAATGGGGACAATCCCTGCAGGGTCTTGTCTCTTTGCAGCAGTGAATAAATTATATGAATACAATGTTGTTGATTTACCAACCCATGAAATTAGAAAGAATGGAAAAATTAAAGCAAAAAAAAAAAAAAATAAAACACTTCTTAGATTCATTATTTCAGGTCTCTAAAGCCAAGAAGCATCTATCTACCAAAATCCTATTTTCCAAATTAAAAATAAAGCAGGCCACTGTTATCTGAGAAAGAATGAACTTTTTATTTTTGTCCTTCCTGCTTTTGAAAAATTTAACAAGGAAACAATCATTGCATCATATTTAGGTATATTGCATGCAACAAATTTTATTTTTAAAACAATTACTATTACATGGAAACAGACACACAAGCCATCTTACAAAATGAGTCCATCTATATAATAAAGCTGATGTTAATTAATATTATTAATTTGTTTTATAAGCATAGACAACATTTCCGTATAATGAGGGAGAAAGTATGCAATAATATGTAGGTATCAAATGCTAGAATAGTTAACTACAAAACAGCAAGGTGCTTCATGGATTTAAGAGCACTTAATTGATGCTCTATTCCTGGTGGAGGAGGAACTTTGTTACTTTCTCTTCTAGTAAGGCACCTAAGTAGGAAACTAGGTGACCTTCAGTAAGATCTTCCCAACTACTCAGTTCCTGGCATTGGTGTATATATAGGTCATTAAGTAGGTAGGAGATTAAAAACAATGTCTGCTTCTCTCATCTGAAGATTTATTTTTAGTCTAGGTAATGAGCAGACATATGAGGGTGCTTTATAAACTGTGAAGCAGTGGTTACCAACCTTCCTAATGTGTGACCTTAAGAGAGTTGCTCAGGTCGTGGTGACCTCAAGCAATGAAAATTATTTTCATTTATTTTCATTGCTACTTCAGAACTGTAATTTTACTACTGTTCTGAATCATAATGTAAATATCTGTGTTTTCTGATGGTTTTGGGTAACCCATATGAAAGGGTCAGTTGACCTTCAAGGTGAGAACCACTGCTATGAAGAATGAATAACAATCCTTATCCTTTGGATGAATCTAATAAGCAAATAATATACAAAATTTCTTCACACCCTTTGCTTTTATCTTAAGAACAATTGTTTATCAAGCAAGGGATATTTTCTCCTGCTACTTTTCTCTAGAGTCATTCAAGGAATATTTCGCATATACTAAATTATACAGAATGTCATACAACACATATAATTGTGCCAATCATCAGTATCATTAAGAAGTTTGTAGTTGCAAAACACAATGCTCTGAAGCAAACATTAAAAAGTTAAAGAGAATGAGAGTAATGAAAGGGCAGTTTCATATATAGGAAATGTTAAATTAATATACATTTTAACACTAATATTTATTTGGTAATAGGTTAAATAAAACTCATAATTGAAAAAATCATCAGAATCTATTGTTAAATCCACAGAAATGGCAAATACCCTGGCCAGGCAAATTCAAAAGTTCTAAATCCATTGCCTTTATTTAAAAATTGGAATTTCACACAAAAGTCTTAGTTGTAGCTTTCTAAAACTTCTGGTTCAACTATGGCAATGGGTCTATATCCTACCAAAACCATAATTAATTGTAGCTGGACTCATGTCACTATGGATAGAATATGTGCTCTCTCTCTCTCTCTCTCTCTCTTCACTGATTTGTGTCAACTGCCCCAGTGCTTGTAAGGATATGTGTTCTCAAGCCTCAGTGTATGAGAGGGATTCTTATCTAACATCTATATAAGATTTTACCTTCCTTTCCTTCCATACTACCAAGTTTTTACTACTGGGATAGCCCGTCCTTGTTTTATGAGTTCTTCCTTATATTGAATTGATATTATTCACCTTGTTTCTTCCAGGTATTTATCCTAAACATACTTAATCACATTATAATCACATAGTTGTCTGCTTTCAAATTGTTAATATCTACCATTCTGATCGTTCATTTTTATTAACTTAATTGTACTATGACTATCTAAAAGAAGAGTTATGTTTACCTGTGAGGTATGTATATCTGTGAGGGACATTTCAAGAGAATTAAATGAGAGAGAAAACTCATCCTGAACATAAACAATGCCATTCCTTTGGTTAGGACCATGGAAAGAATATAAAAGGGAGAATGAGAAAGCCAGTGTAGCTCAGGGATCCCCGTTTCCTCCGCTTTCGGACCTGCTGTGACACGTACAGCTCAGCTCCATCACAGCCTCCCTACCACGATGGACTGAACCCAATGAAACTATGAGCCAAGGTAAACCTTTCCTCTCTCAAGTCACTGAGGCCAGGTATTTGGTCACAGAAAAGAAAACAACTAATGCAACCATATGTCATTGTTGCAAAGCTATCTGCCTTTCTGGATTTTATTGCTATCCGAGCAGCCACATAATTGCAGTTACCTACAGACCACTTCTAGATCTTTTTCTTTTTGTTCCAACTGTTCAAAGACAAACTAGCTATATTGTGAGCGCATTCATTGTTACTGAGGAAAAACCCATGCACTCTGTTTCTTCACGTGGTAACTGACTTCCACATTCACCATATGACAGGATTGAAATCTTCTGGACTTTATATTTTCTCCATTCAGCAGTTACCTAACTGCCTCAGACAGATTATTTCAAATCTGTCATTCTTATTTACGTGTGAAATACAAGGGGCTCCTAGCTCCCTTGCCATCAGTCAATGCCTGCTGTATCTTTGTTCTGATGCTGGAAGTTTTCTCATTATACTTAACCTGAAGTTCAAACAATTTAGCTCATCTCTCAGAATCTATTTCCAACTATTCACTTACTACTATAACTCAACTTCTCTTTGAAACAATAAGAAAACAATGGAGGACACAATATATTTTGATCTCTGGTATCTCCCACAGGCACTGATTATTGTTTGGCATTCAAGAAAATTAATTGAATAAATCAATAAGTTGCTCATTCTTCATTAAGACGTCCAAGTTTTCATAAATTCTAAGTCATTCACTTCTCTATTTCTGACAAACCAGCTCTTTGTCAGTGTTCTATTTTAATCAAGGTGTGTTATGATCAGAAAGAGATGGATAGGAAATATAGCTCTATGATGAGAATCTATGAACCTGAAAGTCCAATAGAGCAGACTTTATGTCTCATTCCATTTGAATGTTACCTATATGATTATGAGAGTTTTACTGGTCTCACTAGCTCTTTATTCCTCATGTGTAAAATATGAGTAATAATATTTGAATGAAAGATCCTTTTTTTTATATTGAATGAGACATTTTAAGACTTCTGGCACATGTCCAATAAATATTTAAATTTTTGCACTAAGTTTATATTCAAGCATGCATTGTGCCATTATAATATGTAGTAATTATGCTAAATCATGCCCCAGACATTTATTTATAATTCTTTTAAATAACTTACAAGTGAGTTTAATAATATAAGACAAGAATTCTAAAGTGTTAGTACGTTTGAGTTAAATGCTGAAATAGGAAGCATACTTAATATTTTCAACTTATGTTGAAAATAGCTATGTTCACAGTTAGTTTGCCCACCCAAGATATGGTCCGGAAATCAAGCGTCTTCTGGTCTTTCTGAATTATATGTGATAATCCCAGTGAATAGGGTGATTATATATGGACTCTGACTTATAAAATTGTATTTGGTTCTTATTGGATTGGTGGGAACATATTTGGCTGTTCTTTTATAGAAACACTTTTATTTGGATTTTACCCTGTACCTGAATATATGAATGTTCAGTGTAACTTGGAAAACAGATACTGTAGATAATAGAGTTTGCATTTTGTTGACTGACATGTAACAAGAAAAAAAACTTATGAAAACTATGTCTGATTATTATTTGTATCCAATGGAGATCAGATGGTTCCAGAGGGCCAAAATGTGGCTCTCAGTGGCCTGAGCACAACAGACTCTAGCTACTTTTCTTTTTCAATATGTGTAATACATGGAGACATGCAGCAATTATTGTAAATGACATCCCAAGGGTTGACATTATAGAAATAGATAAAAAGATGAAGTAACCAGTTATTTGGAATCAGGTTAGAGAAATAAGCAAGATAGCAATAGAACAAGTCCCTGGGAGACAGTGAAAAATCACTGATGGCTAATCTGACCCAAAACCCTTCAATGCCTTCACATACACTTTTGTTCACTGTATGTCTTCAAATCTCAACCTGAAAACTCTTTTGAATATCTTAATAAAAGAAATGAGTGGGTTGTTGAGAAAAATGCTGACATCAAACCATTTCTCCAACTTTTATGAAGGGAACTATACAAAATTATTCATTGACATTTCAAGAAATTAATAAGATGAGCTATTTAGGGCAAGCTCACATATTATAAAATATGAAAACAATAATATTTGCAATAATGTTAATAACACCTGTAATGCATCAACTCTCATGTGTTATAAATGATGAATTGATACATGACAAAGCTTGTGTATATAGTCTCTATTAGTCAACAGTGGTTCTGCAATTATTAACTTTCTTTTCCTGATGAGAACAACAGGGAATAAAGATGGAGACAAATTATTCTGAGGTCCTTAACACTGATTATTATTTTAAAATTTATTTCTTACTATGTATGTGTGTGCACATGCATGCCTGTATATATACTATGTTCATGTCTGGTTCCTACATAGTCTAGAAGAGGGTGTTGGATCCTCTGTAACTAAATTTACAGCAAGTTGTGAGCTGCAGTGTGAATACTGGTGCAGGAGAATTGTCTATATTCTGTCAATCATGTTTTAAATAAACGCTGATTGGCCAGGCAGAAAATATAGGAGGGAAAACCAGATAGGAAGTAGAAATGAGGTAATGAGAACAGGAGAATTCTGGGAAGGAGGAAGCTGATTCCTCGCACTCCTGCCCAGATCACCGAAGCAGCAGGATGTGATCTGCCCCACTGAAAAAGGCACTGAGCCACATGGCTAACATAGATCAGAAAAATGGGTTAATCAAGATGTGAGAGTTAGCCAGTGAGAGGCTAGAGCTAATGGGCCAATCAGCTTATAATTTATGGAGACCTATGTGTGATTTTCTTTGGGGCTAAACAGCTATGGAAACCTGGCAGGACAGAAAACCCCAACAAGCAGACCCCCGTTCATGTTACAGAATACAAGTCCCCTACAAGAACAGTAAGTGCTCTTAAACACTGAGGCATCTTTCTTGCTCCAAAATTCACTATCTTTTTAGGCATAACTACTATCATGAGGAATCCTAAGGAATATATTAGATATTTCACCTCCATATTGTCCCAGAACACATATTTTAGGTTGAGATTCCTTTTATTTTCAAGTACCTAGGGTTGCAAATCAAAGAGCTCAAGAGCCCCCTGGAGAGCCATAGACAATCAAAAATATCTTTTACTGTAGTATTTCAGCTACTGGCCTTAAATTATTGTTTAAAGTGTAACATTTGCTACAAGTTTAGATACCATGTAGGATCCTTTACGCACACAATTTAATACTTATGTCTGGACATCTCTATTGAAAAGGCAGTTCCAGCATTTACAAGGCTTTCCCTAGGACAACATCCTTAACAACTGAAGCATGCTTTTCTTTTTTCCTTGTCTTGTAACAATGAGCTTCCATGTTCTCAGAACGAATACTGAGATTACTCAGGAGAGGGGTTAGGAAAAGATGGCAAGGGTGTGGTTCACTGAACTGTGGCCTAGCACACTTTCACAAAACAGCAGCACTAACAGCTAGAGTGTAGCTCATCAGCAGACTGATTGACTGGAAAGCAGAAGTCCTGAAATACCCCAGCACTTGATGTCATCCTCCCCGACAGCTTTTTGTATATGTTGTATACACTGAGCACTTACCTCATATTATGGATTAATTTTATATACTTAAATTTTTTTTACTGTGTTCAGTAACGTTAGTGGATGACATTTGGTAACTGGTTCTCTCTTCCACAGTATGTTTCAGGGATTAAGCTCAGATAATCGGGCCTATGCTACAAGTGATTTTACCACCTGAGCCAGTTTTCCTGCTGTTCTTAATTATTTGTCCTTTACAATAATTGGCTGAAGTGAGAAGGCAATGTGTTAAATATGGCTATTCTCTCTGGCCATGGGAAATGACAGAGACTTGGTCATGGAAGAAAACGCTTGTATCTCTACTGCTAACTTATGTGTTATTTAGATAGATCTTGGCTTCTGTTTTAGACCTCACTCTGCCTACCTATTCTGAGCTGGAATTGAGACATATAAAGCCCATGAGGCCTATCTGGACACTGCTCTTGCCTGGCCCCGTGATTGAATAATCTTTACAGTCTAAGTTATGGTTGGAATTCTGAGCGTTCTTCTTGTTTACGGATTCTGGTTTCAGTGATGTCATGTGTGACTCTAAAAGGTTCCCCTTGGACTTACTGCTTCTCTGAGTGCCACACTAACATATGCCACTTCTGAAAATCCTAGATCCCAATACTAATGATAAGCCTTTAATTTTAAGAGAAACGGTAGTTCTTCTAAGTTAACTTTTTAACTGAAAACTATGCCTTCACTTTTATATTTTCATAGCACATCTCTTAAATGCAAGCTTAGTGACCCTATGTTTTATTTTAAATTTTTATTGATTCTTTGAGAATTTCATATCATGCACTTGAATCCCATGTAGTTCTTTGTTCTTCCATGCCTGTTCTGCAACTTATAGCCTCTCCCTCAAAAGAAAAATTTAAAAAATAGAGATTTAAAAGAAATCACTTTGCTCTGCCATCTTTCTCACCTATCTGACACTTCTTTTGTTCAACTTAAAAAACATTGGGAGCTGTGGTGTGGCACACAGTGTACTCTTTCACTCAAACAAAACATTGCAATAAGATGTTAGTCTCTGGCTTGTGCTATACCATCAATACTGGATCCTCACCATGATGCCTCATCTGTAGTCAGAGACTGCTTGTTCATTTCTCCATCATCCAGACCTGAAATAATCACACAGAAAATATATTAATTGTAATACTCTTTGGCCAATAGCTTAAGCATATTTCTAGCCAGATCTTACATCTTAAATTGATCATTTCTATTATTTTATATTTTACCACGAGGCTCATGGTTTACTGGAAAGTTTCCAGCATGTCTGTCTCCTGCATCAGCTACATGGTGACTCTGACTCTGCTTTCTTTCTCCCAGAAATGAGTTTAGTCTTCCCTGTCTAACTCTATTCTGCCCTGTCGCAAGCCAAAAAATCTTCTTTATTAACTAATGGCATTCACAGCATATAGAGGAGAATCCCACATCACTTTCCCTTTTGTGTCTAAATCAAAAAAGAAGATTTTAACTTTAACATATAAAATTACATATAACAGAACAGGTACCAGGCAAGAAATACAGTTACAATATTTATATCTACTTGATCTTTTATCATAAATAATAAAAACTATAATTATAGCTATTTTTCAAATCCATCAAAAACTACAGAAGGATATAATATTACCTAAGTTAACAGAAAGTGCATTGCAAGCAACTTCCAAAACTCTAGAATTAACAAAGACATCTTACCACCTGCACAGTTACCCAAAGTTCTTCTGTAACTTTGGTGTACCCATCCTCATCCTACAGATTCAAAGTATCTCCCAGACATTTTCACGAAGCAGGAAATTTCAAAGATAATCCCAACTATATTGGTAGTTTGTCAGTCACTTTCTTATGTTTCCTGAAGAATGTCTGGCAAACTCTTTCATGAAGCAGGAACACTGAAGGACAATCTCATCTTCTTTAGTCAAGTTCAGCAGGAATTTTTCTGTGGGTCCTGCATGTCCAGTTTATACAGCATAACATCAGCAATCCAGTCAAGAGCAGTTTCTTGCATAAATGGCAAACCAACTCCATAAGGACCCTTTACAATGCCCATCATCCTCTTGAAGTAGATTGGTGCTGCCAGGAAGAGTTGAGTCTCATTGTCATGAAAAGTTTTAAGTTCTTAAAACATTTTAAATGCCATATTCTGTTAGTCTTTGATAGGATTGAAGAATACCTATCCATCTGGAATATATCTCTGTACATCTAGAAAACCTAACTAACATTACTTCAAGCTTGACTATTAGAGATCACTATTAACCTGTATTTCTTAATTATACATTACATTTTAAATGAGCTGCACAAAGGAATACCTTAATCAAGAGCAGAAATATACATATAGCAAAATTAACCTCAAATTTGTATCAATAAACCAAGATCCATATCAATGCAATGTATTCATTTCTATAGCATATCCTCCTTTAAAGTAAACAAATATTTATAAACAATATTTGGGAATTTGTGTGTATTTATCTCTAAACTGCTTCCTGATTTTTGTTGGGTGAGGTAATTTTGGGGTGTTCATAGAGAGTTTTTGGGTGGTCTTGGTTCGTCAAACTACATTAACCTGGATGGAATACACAGGTTCTCATCCTTTGTAGAAACAAAAGCAGAACTTGTTTTCCAAAGCAACACATCCTTAGACCCAAATTTTGAAGTCAAGATACCTTTAAAGTATATGTGTTGGTTTAGTTTAGCAGCCCTCAGAATGAAATGTCCCTCTAAAAAAAAAAAAAAAAAAAATCAAAGAAAACATAATAATATACATAATCCAGACTCTCTGTGTATTTTTTATCTTTACATGGCTTATTTTTCTGTTTTTTTGATCTAAGACTATCTGCACTCTGTCTCTTTAAAGACTTTGTTTTATTTTTTCTATATTCTCTTTCTTCTCTCTCTTAATCCCATGTACATTTATCCAACATGATGACCCATTTAGAGTTCTTTTCCATCTGAATTTGTTTTTATTGTGTATCTGTAATCCTTTTCTGACGGCTTCTTAGAGTGCCAAGCAGGCATGGCTAGGACCAATTCCTGTCCCTCCTGTTGGCTCCATCCAGTCCAACATGGTAAAGGCATGATTGCTGCCTCTGAGAGCTATGCATGCTGCACCAGCTCTAGGGTCACAGTGGGTCTATATCACCATTAAGCAACTAGTAGAACGCTAATCACAAATCCTTTTAAGTACTTGGCCTCCTGAAAGAGTCAGAGTTCATGCTGAAAGCACAAACCAGGAAGCTGCCATTTATGCCTTTTCTTATGCTGACTCAGTAAGCCTTCTCTAAAGGAGCCATGATGCTCCTGCTCACTGCCAGCAAGCAGAACCCATCAAAAAAATGCCAGCTACCAAGAAGCCATGCTTAACTCTGTTCTTTTGTGTCTAGAATTCCTTTCCAAGCTTCCTCAGGTTTTATGTGGGTGTAGTCAGCTCATGTTGGTGCAATGTTCTGTTGGCAGAGGCCGCTTGTTTGTTTCTCCAATGTCCATACCTGAAATAATCACCCAGAAAATATATTAATTGCAGTACTGCTTGGCCAATGGCTTAAGCTTATTTTTTAGCTAACTCTTACATCTTAAATTAACCAATTTCTATTATTTTATATTTTACCATGTGGCTTATGATATATCCCCAAGGTTCTGGTGCATCTATCTCCTGCAGTAGGCTATATGGTAATTCTCTGACTTTACCTTCTTTCTCCCAGCATTCAGTTTCGGTGTCTACCACACCCCCGCCCCCCCATGCCTTGCTCTGTTCTACCCTGCCAAAGCAGTTTCTTTATTAACCAATGGTATTCACAGCATACAGAGGGGAATCCCACATCACTCATGTATTTTTTGTTGTGCTGAGTCATGGAGAGTCTCTGGATGTAGTTCAGCAGGACTCGTCACTTCACATGTTCCATCTTGTCATAGATGGGATGGATGTTGAGTGGCAAACTAAAAGCACTGATGTGTGCCTGGGTGGTAGCTGGGTTAGCAAGCTTAAACCTCCACTGAGACACTACCCCCACGAGATGTGGGGTTGGCTCTTGTTACTCACCACTGGCACAAGCTCTCCAGTGATTGCTGGCTGGCTGGCTGGCTGGCTGGCTGGTTAACATAGGGCAGGCAGGCTCTCCCAGGTCCAGCATGGAGTGGGGACAGCTCAACACAGCCTCTGAAATCAGCATAGCCTCAGGTGGTCAATATTGATCCTAGGGATCAATGCTGCCACCTGAGGTCATGATGACATCCCAACATATGCTATATCTGAGGGCCATATTTAGGTCTGTGGACCTACTAGAATTGGGATTATGTTGATGTCAGTGGCTCATATTACCATCAGAAATAGTAGGTTTTCTATTTTAATATTTTCATGACAAACTTTCACTCATATATGTAGCATAATATCTATCATTCTTTTTTTAAATAAGTCAGTATAATTATTGGTTCAAAACATTACTCTTCCAAAATACGCTATGACTTCTTAATTACATGTAAAGTATTATAAGTAGAGAAGTATATTATTTTTATATGTTATGGTTTAAAAGCCTCACATGATATCAATTTGTATGATTGTATGAATTTCAAAAATGCATACCCGTGTGGTCCCAGGTAAGCTTTTATTGTTATTGTTCCAAATTTAGTTCTTTCAGCCTTTTAATTAAATTGACCATATTTCATCAGAAAGTATCTAGTAATGCCCCCAAATCTTATTAAATGCCCCATTGTTCTCTCTTACAGCATCACACACTTCTCATTAACAGTAATCATTACAACTGCAGTTTCCTGTGAACTTCCTTTTGAATTGACTAATGAAAGTCTCCTTATTTGACTGGGTACTTGAGGACCAAGGAAATCATGGGTCCTTAGTACCAGTGTTAATGCTGCGTATTCCAGTTTGAAGAACTGTGTCAAATAAATGTATTTGTATTAGTTTCTTTCTTTAGAAACTTCTAGATCGCAAATGTTAAAAAATAGCCAATCTTAGCAAATTAAACAGATTTCTTTCATGCCTAAATAATGTTTTTTTTTCTGCCAAAAATATAATGAAAGTGTAAGGAACTGATTAAAAGTCCTTTGGCTTTGTGACATCGCTATTTCTTATTTTTTTATATTCAGACAAATATTTATTTTAAAAAGAACTGTGCATTGCATAAAATTTCACTCAGAGTTTCAAAGAAAACTAAAGATTGATGAAGGAAGTATCATTGTGTGCCATCACTTGAACACAACCATGTTTTCACCAGTTGATTTTTCATAGCATTTAAGGGAAACATAGAGGTTCTTTTTTTATATTTAGTTTTTAAAATCTTTTAAATTTATATTTTAAAAAGTATGCATTATGCTATATAGATATATAGGTTTTATCTGAAAAAAATGAGAGCTTTCTGGTTCTTGTCCTTCCTACTTCTCTGTCCCTACTGTTTTTTCTTTGTACTTACTTCTTCCCAACCGCATTTACCTAAAGCAATATTATTGAAATGAAACACAGTCTTTTTCCCCAAGGAGAAACTAGAAGAAAGCATATGCTATTGTTAGTACAGTACAAATTAGTATTTATGTTTCAAAAAACCCAAATGTACTCAGAGGAGCTGAACACAAGCCTTTCATTAAGCAAATCCATCAATGAATCAATTTAGTTTAGGTCCACACGTTTCACAATACTAGAGTAACTCCTTTCTGTAACAGAGTAGCAATGACAACACAGGAAATAAAATTCTAGTGGGGTTAACTGTAATACACATTAGACCTCAGATTCTAGAAACAGTTTGAACATTACTGTAACCTTCAATGAAGCATACACATATTTCCCATGTAATAATATCAACCTGCCATTAACTTTTGGATTTGAGAAAGTGCAAACACATCAAAAATAGATGGGTAGATCTTACTCTGCTACCAAGGCTAGCAATTTCCTTCTTCATCTAGTTATCACTTGGTTATTTTTAATCACAAAAGGATAATCAATCAAAAGGACAGGTAAGATGTTTGATCATCTAATATAACAGACAAATGATCTATGCTATGATGTGATGGATTGAAAAACCTTTAAGGCTTCAGTAACTGAAGTTGAATTAGTCATGTGACATTTTTCATTCTAGAACTCTATGGTCATATTGGGAATTTAGGACTGTATTTGTTATTTAATGTGAATTAGCTTCATCTAATCCCATCATAACATTTTCCTTAAAACAGAACCAAAATTTATAGCTTGGCATAATTCTAGTAGCAATCAAAACTTTGAATTGTATGTGGACAGATATAATCCCCTGGAGTCTGGATTGGCAGGGAATTTCAGCCATGCTGGCCCAGTTTTCAGTGTTTCCTTAGTCCTTCTAAGTGGATGAGGGTTTCCTTAATTGGAATAGACCTCATCATATAAAGCTTATCTTCACTCTATTTACTATTGATTTCTAAAGGTCTGAACACTTACAGTTTTTGAAAACATGGGTTAACCTTCTTGCCTGAAGGAAAATTGCAACTGGGGATGGCATTTCCATTTATTAAAGTAACATGACCAAGGAATCTTGCCTGAGATGCTAACCTGTGGCCCTTAGGAAGATGCTTCAGATTTATAACATCAAAATTGTTTTTAAATAAGCCATGGTTTTATATTTTAAGGGATAGACTACCACCAGGGGGATAAAGGGGAGAGAGAGAGAGAGAGAGAGAGAGAGAAATTTTTCTTCCATTCTTTTAAGAATCTTTTGAAATCCTTTCCCCACAGGCTATTCAAATGTCATAAAGGTCATTTGTACCCCCATATTTTCAGTTGTTTAAAGTGATAATCTTTTCCTAGTGATAGTCACTCCTCGACTTCAGTCAATTACAGAAAATGTCAGTTAAGAGAAAACTTTTTTATTGAATGCTCTGGTATTTAAAGCAGTCAGTGATCCAGTAAGGGCTTTGACCTTACATAATAGTTATCATTTCAGCAGCTCTATCCAATTTGATCATAATTGCTAGACAGATAGTTTGCAAATAAGGAGTCCCTTGTAAGGACTAGAGCTTAATCTTCGATGAAACAGCCCTGTCTACTTCAGCGCTCACACTGTTATCTCCCATCTTTGGATTCAGCATGGAAGGGAAGTCTGTAAAATGTTTTTCCCCCCTGAGAGAAGAAACAGAAAAAGGGAAAAAAGCTTCTTTTGAGTCCATCCTTACACAATGTGCACAGAAATCCCAATACACTCTGATATATCTTTCTTTGTGACTGAAGCTTCTACATGTATCCTGTTTTCTCTGATTTATAGGTTTTCTGCGTATTTATTGTGTCAATGCAAAATGAAGGCCTTGTAAGACGGCTGAAATGTAGCCACTGAAACTATTTTTTCTTTTCTGTTTTGTCTCCCAACATAATTTTTTATTAATTATTTGGGAACTTCATAACACACGCCATCACACTTACTTCCCATTTCTTGAGGTCCACCCTCCTATCCTTGCTCCCTTCCCCCAAAGACAAAAACAAAACAAGAAAAGAAAAACACTAAATCCAACTTGTGTCGCCCTATACTCCTGGGAGCATGGCCCAACTCTCAGGGGCAGCCCCTTAAAGAGAACTTAGACCTTCCCATGCCCTAGCCAGAAGCCATCAGAAACTTGTTTCTTAGACAGTTGTTACTCCACGTTCTGAGCTGCCGGCTCTCAACTTCTGTTCATCATCCCTGCACTGCACCTCACGATCACCCGTCTCTGATGTGGGAGGGTCTTCTGTTTTTTATTGATTTCACTGGTTAATAAAGAAACTGCCTTAACCATTTGATAGGCCAGCCCTTAGGTGGGTGGAGTAGACAGAACAGAATGCTGGGAGGAAGAGGGAAGTGAGGCAATCGCCATGCCTCTCCTCTCTGGGTCAGACGCCATGGAGCCAGCTGCCAGGTCAGACATGCTGAATCTTTCCTGATAAGCCACCACCTCATGGTGCTACACAGATTATTAGAAATGGGTTAAGCAAGATGTGAGAATTAATCAATCAGAGTCTGAAACTAATGGGGCAGGCAGTGTTTAAATGAATACAATTTGTGTGTTGTTATTTCTGGTGTAAAGCTAGCCATGCGGGAACCAGGCAGGACGAAAAGCAGGTCTTCCCGCAGCCATTACTACACATCTCCTTCTATTCAAACCCTTACATGCTTTTCTCTGTACTTGAAACATCTTTCTTCATTTCAGTTTTTAGATGATACCACTTGAATGGTCTCCACTTCCCATGTGAGGACACAGTCCTTTCTAGAACAGCACCACTTTGCTCTCTCAGGGATGAAAGAATGATTAGGCCTGTTTCTACTCCTTAGCCTACAAGGCAGTAAGATCTAAACAAGGCTGTACTTTGTGATTTCTGAGAAATGGCGAAACAATATTGACTTCAGTCCCAGCACCTGGAAAGTTCCAGAGCTCTGGAGGTGAGGCCTACTCATCACTGTTATTTAGATGTTCTGAAGCAAGACAAACTCACAACAAAGCTCTACTCTGACCGTTAGGAAACCTCTCGTCATTCTCATTGTCCACTCTTTAGCCAGTGGCTAAATGCAGCCTGGCAGATGTCAGCATCAGTAGGATAGGAGTGTTTGAATTGCTGGCATTCTAGTACCTCTCGCTTGCCAAAATATTACACAAAGAGGACAGAAATACTCTCAACAACACTGTCAAGGCTTAAATGAATAAGACACTTGAAAGTGTAATAGCTCTTCTGAACTTCAAAGCCAAATCCCAGTTTCCCTTTCCTGTAAGAGAAAAAAAAAACATCCAGTCTTGTACTACAAAGAACTCTTTACCAGTATCTGCTTCGTATTTAGAAATGTGACTGCAAGCACTCTCGGTCTCTCTCTCCTGTCTCTCATCTCTCTCTGTCTCTCTCTGTCGCTGTGTGTGTGTGTGTGTGTGTGTGTGTGTGTGTGTGTGTGTGTGTGTGTGTTGGGAGCTTGAGAGAGAGAGAGAGAGAGAGTCAGTCTTTGTCTTTTGCCCCTGATCTGAGTGCCTATAGCTGCTCTGA
>NC_022035.1:7846924-7896085 GCF_000317375.1 Microtus ochrogaster | reverse complement strand
GTGGGTGGAGTAGACAGAACAGAATGCTGGGAGGAAGAGGGAAGTGAGGCAATCGCCATGCCTCTCCTCTCTGGGTCAGACGCCATGGAGCCAGCTGCCAGGTCAGACATGCTGAATCTTTCCTGATAAGCCACCACCTCATGGTGCTACACAGATTATTAGAAATGGGTTAAGCAAGATGTGAGAATTAATCAATCAGAGTCTGAAACTAATGGGGCAGGCAGTGTTTAAATGAATACAATTTGTGTGTTGTTATTTCTGGTGTAAAGCTAGCCATGCGGGAACCAGGCAGGACGAAAAGCAGGTCTTCCCGCAGCCATTACTACACATCTCCTTCTATTCAAACCCTTACATGCTTTTCTCTGTACTTGAAACATCTTTCTTCATTTCAGTTTTTAGATGATACCACTTGAATGGTCTCCACTTCCCATGTGAGGACACAGTCCTTTCTAGAACAGCACCACTTTGCTCTCTCAGGGATGAAAGAATGATTAGGCCTGTTTCTACTCCTTAGCCTACAAGGCAGTAAGATCTAAACAAGGCTGTACTTTGTGATTTCTGAGAAATGGCGAAACAATATTGACTTCAGTCCCAGCACCTGGAAAGTTCCAGAGCTCTGGAGGTGAGGCCTACTCATCACTGTTATTTAGATGTTCTGAAGCAAGACAAACTCACAACAAAGCTCTACTCTGACCGTTAGGAAACCTCTCGTCATTCTCATTGTCCACTCTTTAGCCAGTGGCTAAATGCAGCCTGGCAGATGTCAGCATCAGTAGGATAGGAGTGTTTGAATTGCTGGCATTCTAGTACCTCTCGCTTGCCAAAATATTACACAAAGAGGACAGAAATACTCTCAACAACACTGTCAAGGCTTAAATGAATAAGACACTTGAAAGTGTAATAGCTCTTCTGAACTTCAAAGCCAAATCCCAGTTTCCCTTTCCTGTAAGAGAAAAAAAAAACATCCAGTCTTGTACTACAAAGAACTCTTTACCAGTATCTGCTTCGTATTTAGAAATGTGACTGCAAGCACTCTCGGTCTCTCTCTCCTGTCTCTCATCTCTCTCTGTCTCTCTCTGTCGCTGTGTGTGTGTGTGTGTGTGTGTGTGTGTGTGTGTGTGTGTGTGTGTGTGTTGGGAGCTGTGAATCCCCAGACCCTGAATTTCTTGTTTGCCCCTGATCTGAGTGCCTATAGCTGCTCTGAGCACGAGACCCTCAGGAGTTCCTGATGGCAGGGAATGGTTTCTGGTGCCGTTTGGCTACCCCTATATAAGCTTCCCCTGGACACAATAAAGAGGGCATTCTTGGGGCATTCTGGCTTCAAAGATGACCCATGTCTCTGTCTCTGTCTGTGAGTGTTTGTGTGTTTCAATCTCCAGCCTCCTTGCCCAGTTCACAAGCGGTATGGCAGCGCATAGAGCACAGACAGGTGTGGTGCACTGCAAGTGTGTGTGTGTGTGTGTGTGTGTGTGTGTGTGTGAGATCCTTTATGCAATATGAATAAAACCATGGATCACTAAAGTCAGAGTGAGTATGGCAAGCATGGAGTTATTCATGCTTATACAACCAAAATGACAAGTTTTATGTTGAATTGTATCAAACCTTTCTTTACTTTTTCTCAAAATTAATTCTATTTCTTCACTATTTTCTATATTTTAGTGTATTTTATAAATTGGCATATTTGGTATATAAGAGGATCCAAAACTGTGGAGACATGGGCAAAGCACTTTTTTGTAAAAATTTAAGGAGGATGCTAAAACCCTCAATAATCAAAATTTTAGTATTTGAAATCATATTTCTAAAAATAAAATATAATGCAAAAATCTACCATGAATAAAATATATTTTTTATTTTTCAGATTAAAATATATCATTTCCTTTCATTCCCTTTCCTTTCTCCAACTCCTCTCACTTCACCCTATACCCTTACTCCTTTATTTAATTATCATAGTTACACACACACATACACACACATATACATGTATGCATAAATATATAAATGCAACTGACTGAGTCTGTTTAGTGATATACATACATACACACGTTCATATGTCAGGACTGATTCAGACAACCAATTAGAGGGCTCATGCCTTGGAGAAGATTGCTTTCCCTGATCTCAGCATCTTTTAATTGTCTACACTTCTTTGTCTCGGGTGGGGCCCAGTGAGACTTCCACTCTTGTGGTAGCATGTCTATTGGAGTTGTCATTGTTAGAGTCTTACTTAGGCAGTCAGAAAGTTGACATACCTGGGGTGAAAAATTCCCTGTCATTCTAGGAGACATCATCTCACAGGTGATTTCCTGATCCTCTGGTTCACATAGTCTTTCTGACCCATCTCCCATAGTGTTCCCTGTTAATGATAACCACTGTTGAAAGCCACTTCAGATTCTACATCAAAAGGAAAAAATACCTCCTGAGCTATGGGTTTTTATCTATCTTATGGATATCCAGAGTGTTATAGATGGTGCAAATGTTTGAATGTAACAAACAGTTCATTGTAACAAAGCAGTTCATTTTAATTTTACATCAGGTGAAGCTAGTTGACTGTCACTTAGTCAAGAAAGTTTATCCACTTGCCAAATTTCTCTGATGAATGAAAAACACAAAGGAGTGGATGTTAGAAATATGACTGACAAATTTACCACCACACAAACAAAACCTACACTTTTCAGAAAGCACTGTACACCTGATAACTATCTAGTCAATTCACAATATAACCTCCCACAAGTAAATGTGACATTATCATAACAAATTGAAATTCGATGCAAAAAAATACAGGAAAAGTAAAGACAACTACTATATATTAAAAGGGAATATTTGACATTTACACTGTTTTACATGTTAGATAATATGGTGAACATAAATATACGACTATGTTCAAAATGGAAGGACAGTAGAGTGGCCCATAACTGTAAGATTAACACACTGGTATTAGTTTAAGATACAACGTAATCCAATGAGAGAGTTTTACTGGTGCAGTAAACAGTCTCTCTAATGCCTGCTTATCATCTCTGAGAAGTTTACAACAGTGCAGCAATTTCAAAGACTGTACTTCTAGAAGCTACTCTTTAATAGCAAACAAAAGGAAATAAGTAGAACCTTAGGAAAAAAATAAAAATTACATACTGAATTTGGCAGGCAATTCTTCTTAGAATGTCTGAAAAAAAAAAGGTAGAAAAACCACACATCTGTAATTAGAAATTTAATGAGGAAATGGACCAGCCTTCAGTGCACTGATATCCACTGTGCTAAAATGCCTGAGATATTTTTATGAACTGGACCAAGAGTACATTTATAAAGGTTAATAATTGAAAAGTCTCCAATCATTCCAGATGTTGTTATCAATAATAGTTGGTAATATTTAGTTTTTTCCAACTGAAAGCAAAGAAGAATGCAATGTGGAAATAAAAAGTTCATCCTAAATACTAAATCATCACACATTTATTATAGCTGTTGATAATAAATGTCCTGTTCCCTTTGGGACTCTGGTAACTAGACAACCACAAAATGAAAAAAAGGACAGAAATTGCTATGAAAAAGTTAATCATCCTAATTTGATTGCACAGGTTCATCTCCAGTGTGAAATGGGTACAGAGTGTTTCATTGCCCTAGAAAGAGTTTGTGATAACCCAAAATATTTATGTAATGTGAGCTCCCTCTGTCTGTTTTAATGCATTACATATGTTACATTATTCCAGTTATCTACCTATAAATAAAGCTAACATCAATTTTTAAAAACAAAAAAGAACAGTTTCCTGCAACTGTCTCTTAAAAGAAGGTATAACACTGTAAATGGGATTCTCAGCAACGCAGTAAGCTGCAAATTACAATGAATAATGGATGAAGCCAGGCCGGTTCCATAGGCTGTTCTCAGTGAGAGGACACCTTACAGACTTTATAGACCTCACGGCTATGAAATCTTCTATCGTTCTTATAATTTGAATGTAGACGCGTTGGTTTATTTCTACCAAATGATTTATACTTCTGAATCATGCCTAAAACTAAAAAGTTGTAAACTGCTTTTTCCTGGAAGTTTGTAATGCATTAGAAAACTAAGCAATTAAGAGCCAAGGGCACAAGCAGAAGCCAGCCATTAGATTGCCTTCTCACTTTGAGGATTGATTTCACGAGTGTTAACAGGATTGGTAAAGCAAGTAAAAACATTTGCTATCTCCATCCCCACTGTTTGCCCTTGAAGGTCTGTTAATGCTCTTTTGTAGCCCTCAGGTATTCTGCAGACATGACAGGAGTGCTCACCATTATCTCTATAGCCTCCAGAACTGTACACAATAACACTCTCATCAAACTCAAAGCATCAGCAAACTTGTTAAATCCTTTGGAAAATACATTGCTTTACAGAGCCAGGGAGTCACACCACCCAAGGTCAGTGCGGTACTGCTTGCTGGTCTATTTAGGCGATGGGAGTGTTTCGCAAAAGGTATTAGACTAGCATTGCAGCAAGAAAGAACTGGAAATATTTGGCGAGAGCTTGAGAGTTAAAACCCAGTTACTTTAGCCCAAGATAATGTGAAATCAAAAGGACAGGACGGAATTTCTGTGAATAGACTCAAAGCAAGAATTTGAAATGTAAGCCGTTGCAGAATAAATTGATGTTGTCTATGGTACTTTGATGTGAATCCCTCCACCTGAATTATCAGGGTCTACAAATGTCTTCCTCGGCTATCTATTTATGGCCGTGCCTCCTGTTTAAAGTCAGTTTGTCTCCAGCAGGCCAATGTTACATGTGTGCTTATACAACCCTGAACAAAAGTAAACACCAGCTTATTATAACTTATTAAATTTAGTTCTATTTGTTTATCCATTAATTTAACTGTTTACCAGAGTAACGCATGCGTTCTATTTATTTGGAAACATAGAAATTTAGAATTCTGGATCTAGACATGCTGCATGCTGACTAGATAATTTATCTCTTTTTATTACATAATCACACATTTGTAAGTTTCCCCCCTCTGCCTGCTCAGCAAAGATTCTACTACAGTCATAATCCTGCCCTGTCCATACAACAGAACCTGACGTTTGAAACCGTAGGTCAGCCTCTTAAGCTCTTCAGAATTTCTGGAAGCGTAAGCTTTCGGTTTTATTTCTTATTCCCCATATCTTATATTGTAGCAGAACTGGACTCTCCAACCATATGTTAATACAGATATCTCTGCCTTTTGCCATCCTTTTGCTTTCTGCTTGTTTCAAGTACATGTCCCTCAATTTTTGTATGTTTGTGGAATGTTATGCTATGTAAATTATACTGCTCATATTTGTCACACATGTTTGTATACATATCACACTTAAAGCATACAGCAGGACCTAGTAATTAAACATTCAGGAGAGGTGTCCACGGGAGATAAAATGGTTCTAAGGATTCCAAAGAGGTATCAAAGCCTTGAAAGCTCAATCAAAGGGCTGTAGGAACTAGATCTTTGAAGGAGGATTATTATTTAAACAGGACACTTTTACTTCTTAATATCTGTAGAACTTAATTACAAAATAATCATGAATATTGTGTATGTATCTAAGAAGAAATCATTAGAATCTTGTGCCCAGATCATTTATATTAAATATTAAGCAAGTTATTAATAATTAATGCCAATTTAAAATCATAAAAGTTCCAAATATAAAAGTTTAAAAATCCAAATATTTGACTTTAAATATTCAATAATTATAACCAAAGATGATCCTAGCATTTACTAATTTCTCAAACAATGTTCATTACTTGATTGACATTCATGCCACACTTTGTTTGCCTCACTTCATCATTTAGACTATTCTTCTTTACTTCCACCAGTTAGATTGTTGCTCAAGGGCCTGGTGAGCATCTTAATCCCTATATCTCTAGCAAATGGCATGCTATGGCAAAGAAAATGAAATTAAAATAAATGACAAAATATTGACTTAAGAATTACCTTTTTACATGTTATGTCCCATCACAGTAAAAAAAAAAACACCTCCTTTGGAAAAGACCAGTAGTGTGGTTCTTTTCCTTACATCTGATGAGGTTAATTATCTGTGTGAATTACTTATCTTCAAGATAGTTTGTTTAGAATGAAGGAATTCATATATTCACCCCCACCTTTCACATTCCTTGTTAGGTATTTTGGTAGTGGAAAATATTTGATTTCCTGTTATTAATAGTTTATGGGCTAGGAAAAATTGAAGTCTTAAGTTATAAACCACTTGAAAAGGAGGCAACATCAAAGCATCACACCATGCAAGATGCTGAAACTCATACCATATCTATTGACAAGAACACAGTCATTGTAGTGCTTCTATGAAATTGATAGTCTCTGGTAGGTTAGGTAGAATATTAAGGATGAGGAAAGGCGTTCATACCTGGATCCTATACATAATAACTAGCATTGGGGGAAAAAATGGCTTAAAATAAACCATTGACTTGTAATGAAATAGTCCATTTTTACTGTTCTAGGTGAGCTATCCTCCATATTTCCACGCCCCTCTTTTCATTTCTCTATCTTAGGACTTAACATTTACTGACAATGTAAGACTGTGAGTCTCTAGGCAGGCCAATAACCACTATCATGTTGTTTACATGTTCATTGTTTGGTTAGCTCATTCTATCATAATTATGCAGATGCACTCTGATGCCAAAAATCAATAATTCCATTTCTTTTAGGAGTACATAACAGATCTCACTTAGAGAGAGGAAAGACCACAAGTGGACTTAACAATAGGTAGTTCCTGTTCTCGTTTGCCATCAAAATCCAGTCTTGCCTTTAAAATACTATTTCATCTTCTGCTTTCCATGAACATAGTTGAAGCAATTGACTCAGTAATCTCTGAAGCCCCTTCTGACTCCTAAGCATTAGAGGTTCATTCCTGTAAAAATTAACATTTATGAAGCTCATAAGTGTTTTGTGAAAATTAGTATAATTTTGTTCAATGTCAACCCAGGTCAGTTTTCAAATAGTTACTTTCAATGATGCAGATAAGCAATTCCTTTCAGCTTTTTTCCCTAAGGTTAAGCTGCTCAACTTTAAAAATAAATCACAGGAAATTATGAAAAAAAATCAGTAATTTTGTATACCCCTCAATTTTCTGCATTTGCACAGGATAAAACACTGATAGCAAAATACTGGTCTCAGCTTTCACCTGGACTGACAGTGAAGCTCTAGGCCCACAAAGCTGTTGCTCACTCTAATGTGGCTGTGACATTGAGCATTGTGACTGTGTCACAAGGCAGAGATGCTTGCTTCCCTTCCCCTGCCCTACCACTTACACAATTTAGTGTTGATGTCACTTCCATTACAGCAATATTGTTATGAATAACAATGTGTGATTAAGATGACTATTAGAAGCAAGCACCATGAGAAAGATGACATTCAAGCATTTGGGTTGTAGATTGAGACAATATTGTATCCATAAAGATATAAAAATGTCAACGAAGTCTAGGATGCCTCATGAATGTTTAATGAATGGCCCACTCAAGTTCATACATCAGCACTTAGAAGACCTGGGATTTTAGCAACGAAACTATACAAACATCACTGGTAAGATTCAACATTCTAGTTGTGTGTGACTTATTTCTATGCAACTGCACGAAATCCAAAAATGTATTTTAAAAGCATCAATCAATATAAAATTTCAAATGCTTTGACTATTTCTTCGGTGAAATTTTTTGTTTGTTACCATAAAATGAAGTGTCAGTCTTCATATTTTTAAAAAAGAAATACTAATTCTATGTGCTTTTAAATATGTTTTATGTAATATCCTTAATACACATGTTTTAAAAAATTCAAACTCTTTGTTAGAAGAATTTTTAGGGGAATACATATTTCCTTCACCACTCAACAACCAAATTTACAGTGCCTTTTGAGATTTAATTCGTAATACAATACCATCCAATGAGATAATGGGAGTTCTCCAGATCCAGTTTCCGCAAGAGGCAGAAAAATAAAACCCAAACCACACATAGCTTAACACCAATGTAAATAAATGCCTGACATTTATTGAAGACTTATAAACTTTGCCCAGGACAAATTGCAAAAATATTGTGATCTTTTGTTTCTCATTTATTCCTTACAATCTTTTGAAGACCAAACAACTAATTGGGAATCGATAACAGAAAATAACCTGTTTGACCTGATCCTGCTAAACTAGAGCAGAGTCACCTTGGGAATAGTAAAGCCCTTCTCTGCAATGCAGATACCTTCTAAAGGAGGTGCGAAGGACAGTGGCCACATGGTCATGTGTGTCCACATGCTGTGCTTCAAAAGCTGATACTTTGTTTTTCTTTTTTTATTTTTTTTGTATAGCAAGTCGCTTGTTCCACAAATGTACCTTAAATTCATTGTTTATGGTAGCCTCTTTTCCTCTTCTTTCTTTACTGTTCTCTTTCTTCTCTGTTTTTCCTTTTCCCTTTCTCTCTCCAGAGAGAAGAATGTAAGCTTTAGGTTGCACAAAATCTGGTCTTCAGTCTGTAAGACTTTCAGGCTCTCAGGCTGTGCTCTCATCCACGGATTCCACAGTTCATAGAGCGCTGTCTCTGGTAAAATGTGTTTTATGTGCAATTAGAGATAGCCCAAGGAGATAAATGATGCACACTGCTCATGTAAAAATATCAGGGAAGCCTGTAATAGTCACAATACAGAAAAACGCTAAGAAGCTATGAGAATCGTATTTCAGTGTGGGAAGTATGTGAATATGGTAGACCCATCAATGGAGGTTCAATTAAGGACACTATAAAAACACAGTTCCCATTTGCCTTATTTTTCTCTAGGGCTTTAGGTCTCAACCCCACCACTTATTAGTTCTACTCATACCATATTTATTGAATTTATACGCCTGCAAAGCTGTTCTGCAGCTGGCAGGGTTTGAAAATTATTGGTAATTAACATTAATGGGCATGAACATTTTCAGTGGAAATTAAAAAAAAAATCCTTTGGTGCTAGGCATAATAATAAGATCGGCAGGCTGCCTCTTCTGGCGTTCTCATTTTCTCCTTGGAAATAAGCTTTGCCCTGTGCCCTCATTTATGCAGAAAGTACCGGGGGGGGGGGGTTCTTTTCATATTCTGTTGGAGATCTCAACACACTCATGCCATC
Source organism: Microtus ochrogaster (assembly GCF_000317375.1). Taxonomy (NCBI): domain Eukaryota; kingdom Metazoa; phylum Chordata; class Mammalia; order Rodentia; family Cricetidae; genus Microtus; species Microtus ochrogaster. The sequence goes on along the minus strand of NC_022035.1, from coordinate 7,887,011 downwards.
AAGAAACTGCATAAACTCTGATTGACATCACAAAGCCTTTGAGGCTGCTGTACCTGTGAACTGGTGCCTTTGCATTCTGAAATTCTGCTAGAAGTAACAGGCCAGTCAATTTAATACTTAAGTCACCATTTCCTGTTTCTTTGATTAGCATTCATCTCATTAGAAAGTGACACTGTCGTATTGATCCCATCCTACCCCTGAAAGAGAAGATAAGAAAAAGAGCAGGAATGTGACAGAGATAAGAGTTTCCCCAAGGTGATCCATCGGAGGTGTCTAAGGAAAGCAATGCTTCCATATCAGTGATTGCTAGTGGGTACCATGTTCAGAGCTGAGAAAAAAATCTTTTAATCGTGTAATTGTTTACTTGAAAATCTACTCTGCTACTCTTTGCTGGGGAGAAATACCATGCTTTAGAATTGTGTCTCTTTCACGTTTTACGTTCCTGTGTGCAAAGCAGATTCCAGTGATGCTACCATGGATAGGTACTCACATCTCACATTGGGTCTTTGTCAGTTTTGTGCTTGTTGTTGAGAGAATAAAAGGCAGATAAAATTTCTTATTTCTAGGTCTTTCCTGTTATAATAAAACAATGTTAAATGTTTGATCTATTTAAAGCATACAGCATCCCTAAGAAAATGATTCTGTTATTATCTCTCTTCTTAAAAAAGAAAAAAAAAAAAAAAAAAAAAAAAAAAAAAAAAAAAAAAACTACTGTGTTTTTCAGAAGTTCAGCAAACAATCCAAAGAAAAAGAGAGTAAAATACAAATACTGACACTAGCACAATTCCACCGGGCAGCTAAACTTCCCTCTGTAACTTGTTCTGTCTGTTGAGTAACACGTTATGTTCTTGGAACAACACACATATGGAACCTTTGAGAACACTAACGTCTAAATTATATTTTAACACCTAAATTCTTGAGTATTTTTTGATATGTCTAATGTTTTTAAAATGTCAAATCTTTCCTATAAACATGTCATGTATTAAACTAAATAAAATATGAATAAGAATAATTTAAACTAAGGGCTGAAGCCAGAGAATACTAATGTGCTAAACAGAGTGATTGAAAAGGCAAGAAAATGAACATACAGTGTTTTCAGACCCTGTGTGTTGAAATATGAAGCAGTGGGCTACGTTCCTGGCACCCGGCCACCCGCATGGCTAGCTTTTGCCCTGAAATAATTACACGGAAACTGTATTTTTTTAAATACTGCCTGGCCCATTAGTTCCAGCCTCTTATTGGCTAGCTCTTACATATTGATCTAACCCATTTCTAATAATCTGTATAGCCCACGAGGTGGCTTACCAGGGAAGATCTTAACTTGCGTCTGTCTGGAGTGGGAGAATCATGGTGACTCACAGACTCGGCTTCTTTCACCCAGCATTCTGTTCTGTCTACTTCACCTACCTAATTTTCTGTCCTATCAGGCCAAGCAGTTTTCTTTATTAGTTAACCAAAGAAAGCAACAGATAAGATACAAGACCCACCTACATCATTTCCCCTTTTTCTGTTTAAACAAAAAAGAAAAGCTTTAATTTTAACATAGTAAAATTACACAAAACAAAACAGTTATCAAATAAGAATTACAGTTACAATATTTATATCTACTTTATCTTTTATTATAACTAAGGAAAACTATAACTATCCATTCTTTAACTCCATCAAAGACTCCAGAGGATATAATATTACCTAAGCAAACAAGAAGTCTAAAGCTCTAGAAATGACAAAGACATCTCGCTGTCTGGACAGTCACCCAAAGTTCTTTTGTATCATTGGGACATCCATCTTTGGCCTTCAGGCCCATAGTATCCTACCTAATTTTCTGTCCTATCAGGCCAAACAGTTTTCTTTATTAGTTAACCAATGAAATCAACTGATAAGATACAAGACCCACCTCCATCACCTGTGAAAGTACCCCAGTGCTATATTTAAAAGGTAACCATATTTATTTATCATATTCCTTATTTTAGATTTTATAAAAGAAGATTATTTTCCCTTGTCCGCAAACGCTCTTTGAAAACCACAACTAGCCTACATTCACCCTCATTGCTCCAGTCTGGCTAATAATCATGTATTCTTTCCCCAAGCTTTATACCATTGCTCAAACTGCATGGTCATCTAGCTCTGGGCCACAGATTAGGAAAAGGTAAAAGTCTTAAGAGTCCAAATGAAGACAGGAGTCAGACTCACTATTCTGTATTTATTTTTGCCTGGAAATTCAGTTTTTTCTGTCCAAGCTGGATTAATGTGTCTCTGATGTTGTGATGAAGGTTGTTAGAAACATTCTAGCTTTTGTAGTGGCTCTGTTTAGAAAAGTTGATCTGATAGGCATAAAAATGGCAGAGTCAGAAATGAGAAAGTTTGTCTGAAAATATATTCATTTATACATTTCTTTTTTTCTGGATCTATCGAGCTCTTTTTAACTTACTTAATATATATGAAATTCTATACTATATACTATAAATTATGGTTTCGATGTTCTTTTCATAAAAATGATAATTAAGACTTCCTATTGTTATGCCCAAATCTGCAAAGTCCCAGAAAGCCAACAAGGAGCCCGAGTCACATATGTAAAAGCAAAGAGCCTTTATTTTAAGCAAGTTTGTAAACTCAGTCTCTCCACATGTCCAACATATTGGAATATCCAGAGAGCCCTGAGCTCAGTTAGAATAGGGTTTTATAGTAGTAAAGGTGGGGGTCAGGGGTTTCTGAGGCTTAGGACTCCTGATTGGCTGACATTTGTCTAGGGATGTCCTGGTGAGTGTGTACTGGTAGGTGCTCCTATCTACAGTGGTTGGAATGCTAGGCATTTCCTTTGGAAGGTCTGTTTTCCTGGTTTACAGGTAATCTCAGCTTGTGGTTCTTCCTGCCACCAGGCACTGCTTCAGGGTAAACTATGGAGACCCAGGCCTCTTGTTAAATTTATCGAGGCTGAGTCCAACTCTGGCAGGTGATAATAGTTGGAAGTAAAGAACTTCCTTTGGATGACCTGCCCAGACTTAGCTTATTATGGCTGGCTCCCACACTATCATGGGTCTTGGAGTGATAGCTCAATGGTTAAGGGTGCTTAATGCCCTTGCAAATAACCGAGCTCTCTTAGACCCTCACATCAAGCAGTTCTGAACTGCCTGTTACTCCAACTCCTGGGGTCTGAAGCCTCTGGCTCCACAAGTACCTGTACTCATGTACTCGTGCCCACACACAAACACAGACGCACACAAAAGAATCGTTTAAATGAAATTTGGTTTTATCTGTTATTAATTATATTTTGCTTACACAACAGTTATAATATCAATGTATATTACATATCTTTATATATACATACACATGTATATGGTTATGTTTTTTTAATATCTTTCCACAATTCTTTTTTTTAATTGAGGCATCATAATTGTTTTTAATGTGACAACGAAATATTAGTACATATAAAAGCATGCAGCACGTTATTGCTTTTATTTTCAATGATTATCTTTAACATTTATTTATTTACTTATTTTCATGAGGGAAAGTTTGCCTGCTTGTATGTATACGAATCAAATCATATGCATACTGGGTGCCCACAGAATCCAGAAGATGGAGTCAAACTCTGATGCACTAGAGCTGTGAACCACCATGTGAGTTCTGGGACATGAACCTGAGCCTTCTGTAAATGCAGTCAGTGATCTTAACCGCTGAGTCATGTTTTCAGTCCAGCAAAGTTTGTCCTGTTACAAAGCTGATTTTTATAAGATATGAAGTTTGAAGCAGTTTTCTCTCTAATTTATTTGAGTTTGACTATACTGTTGCTCCTGACTTTAACTGTACGTGTAGAATGAGCTACATATGTTGTGCTTAAGTTGATCTTCCATGTAGAAGGAGCTGTGTAGCATGAAGGTAATAACCCACTTTCCCACTGAACTCTCGGGAATATCTAGTGTTTCCATAGCACCTGATCAGTTGTCAATAGACAGTCTCAGCTTGCTCAAAGCAGAAAAAAATCATAAATTTTTATACTAAGCCTTTCTATATTAACCATTTATATCCATGAATATCATCCATTCTGATAAAAAATGTCTCCTTAAGTAGAGTAGCTGGTGTAAATTACCAATGCTTCTCAAACATTAAATATTAATGTTAATAATTAATGTTAACAATTAATTCATGGTGACACAAATGACTCTGCATGCTGACAAGATTCCTTTGGCTTCTCAGGACAGAGCCAACTAGAGATGGATAAAAGTTCATGAGTGGCATTGAATCTTACAATTCTACATATGATTTAAGTTTCATGGGCACCTTTTAAAGTTGAGATTTCCTATTAGATCCAAATGGGTGGCCACTCAGAATTAAGTAATTCATTATCAAATGACTATACAACCAAGAAAAAATAGGTAGTAAATGAAAAAGAAAAAATGATAATAAGAGATGTGATTTTAATATTTGAATGTGATCAAATGTAATAAGCATTGTGTCATTTTTAGAAATGTCTCCAAAATCAGTTCAAGTCCATTTAATTCCCACCTACCTACTTACCTACCTACATAGCTGTCACTAATCCTTTTTAAGGCATAGGTAATATTTTGAGTTCTGTTTAGATTCTCAAAATACAACCAATAAATTTTATACATGGTCATTTTCTTTTTATTAAAAGCAAAACTTAGCCTACATCTCATGATCTGTGTATAGGTTAGGGAAATTGAGCTCTTTAACAAAGAAGGTTTGTAATTCTTTATGTCATGAGTCAGCAAGAAACATAAGTAAAATCAGAGTATTTTATGGCACAAAATTCTGAAACTTCGCTTGTCAGGGAATAAAAAAATTCAACCTTTGGAAGAATGACTAGAGCCCTCCAAGTGATTGAGATTTCCTTTGAGAGCAATGAATTTTACAGCCTAGGGGTGGTGTTTGTCACATGGAAAAGCCAAGATGTGTTCAGAAGGGGAGCAATTATGAAAATGTAAAGCACCTTCCGACAGAACTTGTGACGCTGAAGCAAATGCCACTGAAATAATGAGCACCATCAGAGTGGAAAGCAAAAATAATCTGGATGCCATCACTCCTTGCAGTCATCTGGTCACAAGCATATTAACAAGTGACAAACAGGTCTAAAATAAAATAGACGTGATAGACTCAAGTTTTTTCTGGTGACAACCCCTGAGAAAAGGAAATAAACCACTAGAAAAATAATATTTATCCTTGCTAATTATTATTCTCAGCCTTAGTAGGTGGCCCTTCCTAAAAAGAGGTAGCCACACTTTACATTTTAATTACATAATAATATCTTTGAGTAGCTCTCTGTATCTTGATTAATTGTAGATAAAATTTTAGGCACAAGTTTCCTTAACCTTTTAACTCAATTTTTTTCTCACTAATTAGCTCTACAATTAATGCATATTTCATATTGGACCCATTGACTTCCTCTTGTAGATGCTGGCAAAGTGTCCCAATTATCTAATACTCAATTTTCATTACTGTCACTTTCAGAGTGTTATGTTACCTTGGTCTTCACAGCCAGATTCTCTGTGTTCAATCTTCTTACTAATAGACAAAAATGTCAAAATACGGCTTCTAATTCAGAATCTGATACTATAGCCTACAACTTACCAAAAATTTATTAGTGAACAATACCAATTACACATCAAATTCATTTTGACATACTTTCTCTTGGCACTCTTACATTTCAATGAGAACTGAATGAGGAAGGACAGGACCACATGCCTGTCTTTGGCTAGTTTAAAATTTTACTACAGACATGCTTGAAATAATCAACAGTGGAAGGTACAATGGGAATGTATGTCAAAGCATTTTGGGTAGATCATGTAATAGACACTCTGGGACCAGGTGAGCACACTGGTAGGCAACTAAGGACAGGCAGGTGTGTTTCTGTATTAGAGCATCATAAGATGCTGTACCCTAACTCACAGTTTACCTGCCCCATTTCAAGATTTTTGAAAGCTGACGATACAGGTTTCCTTTTCTCTGTCCCATTTCACACGTTAACAGCTTATTTTGTTCATATTCCCAATTTCTAGTACTGTCCACCCACTCCTCTAACAACCCAGCCTCAGTGTTCATGGCTGCCATTTGTACCTTTCAACTAAAACCCCACTGTTTTCACAAACTCGTGAGTTTCCTCCATGGGTCAGATGTTCTGGTTTCCTATTTTTTATTCCACGCTAGACATAGTCACAGAGTCTATCCTCCTATATATAGGAACTAAATATTAACCTGAACTGCAGGTGAAGTTATGGCTTAAAGTAATTAAGATTATATTCCAACAGTCCATGACTTTTTATCCCCATCTAAAACAACAACTGTAGGACATTGTGTAAACTTTATCACATGGCATTTTTATTAATTAGATGACACAACATTTATTTAAGAATTTGTTGTGAATTGCTAACAGTTCATTCTTTACAATTTGTGGTGTGTGTGTGTGTGTATGTGTGCGTGCGTGCGTGTGTGTGTCTGTCTGTCTGTCTGTGTTTGTTTGTTTTTTGTTTGAGGTGAGATGAAGGTCTCCCTTTTTTAAGTTGGTACGTTGGTCTGGAAATGGAGATTCTCGTGTGTGTGTGTGTGTGTGTGTGTGTGTGTGTGTGTGTATCTTTGTTTGTTTTGTTTGTTTGTTTTTGTTTGAGATGAGACAAAGGTCTCCCTTCTTTATGTAGGCAAGTTGGTCTGGAAATGGAAATTCTCCTGCACCTACCCCCCCCCCCCTAAATACTCAGTTTCTAGAATTGTGCCATCATGGTTTATTGCACCCTTTGTTACACTTTTTAAAACATGATAAAACAATAACTTTCATTTTTCCAAGTTAAAATCTACTTAAATTTTCCAGTAGTCATAACATTATGACCTGAGGAAAAATTTCATCGCCTCTTCAACTTCAGATATTTCTTTTCTCAGAAGGTTGACGAGTAAATAGGACAATTCTAACTAGCAGTATTTGAGTGTATGAATTTGTAGACACATGCACTAATTTGTGTATTGTAATTAACTAATTAATTTCATTCTAAATTAATTAGAATATAAATTTTCACTTAACCTGCTATTATTATAACTGGTTATATAAATTGATTCTTTAATGTCAAAACAATTAATAACTGATGTAAAAGTGATTTAAATAATGCTTGGGGTCAATATATAAAAGAATTTAAAATAAATTGTATTAAGGAATGTAGTTTTAGCAATCGCAACCAATTTTTTTCTGTCCATCAGGTCAACCTATGTTAGTCCAGAGAAAGTCCGTGAACTGTGACCCTCTGACCTTTATATTCCAACAAACAATGAGCATCCAATTTTGAATGCTGACAACATTGTTTCTTTACCATGGAGTTGATCCCTACCTATGAACAGAATTTAATTTGTTGCAAGTATAATTTTGAATGAAATGATTTTTCACTTTTTGACAAAGTGCTACAGAGCTCATCTCGGGAGATGTGTATGACATTTTCCGTGTAATCACTCTTGTTCTTTCATAACTGTGTAAACATGCTGGTACAAGCACAAACATATATGGAAAATATTTATTTTCCATTATCATCTTAGTGTAACATATTCTTTGTTATGCAAAAAATGAAGAGGCCTATTGACAGGAGATGATTAGTGACATCACAATGGACTGTATGACAGGTCAGGAACTATCCAAGAGAAATTCGTGTTAGTTAAGGAGGCACTCAGAGGTGGAATACAAATCTGATTCTCAAGCCGTTTTGTAAGTAGATTGTGCTGAAGAGTTCGACATTCAGACACAGTGGTTTAATGTACTCTTTTGTCCTGAGGAAGCTGACCTGCCCAGGTAATTATCCAAAGGCCGTCCATATCAAATATGTTTTCTATACAAAACAATGTATAAAGAAAGATATTTCTTTGAATATTCAAGAAGCATACCGAACACCAAATAGACTGGATCAAAAAAAAATCCCCTCTCCATATAATAATCAAAACACAAAATTTACAGAATAAAGAAAGAATATTAAGAGCTACAAAGGAAAAAGGCCAAGTAACTTATACAGGTAAACCGATCAGACTTACACCTGACTTCTCTATGGAAACCATGAAAGCCAGAAGGTCCTGGATAGAGGTACTGCACAAAATAAGAGACCATGGATGCAAGCCCAAACTGCTATACCCAGCCAAACTATCGTTCACTATCAATGGAGAAAACAAGACATTCCAGGATAAGAACAAATTTAAACAAAACGTAGCCACAAATCCAGCCTTACAGAAAGTTATAGAAGGAAAATCACAACCCAAGGAATCCACCATTGCCAACACTGCCTACAATACCTCAGGCAACTAGCGACCCTTCACCAGCACAACTCAAAAAGGGGGACACACAAACTCTACTACCAAAAGCAATAAGAAGAACAGGAGTAAACAATCATTGGTCATTAATATCACTTAATATTAATGGACTCAGTTCACCTATAAAAAGGCACATGCTAGGAGATTGGATACAAAAACAGGATCCAACATTTTGCTGCTTACAAGAAACACATCTCAACCACAAAGACAGGCATCTACTCAGAGTAAAGGGTTGGGAAAAGGTTTTTCAAGCAAATGGTCCTAAGAAAAAAGCAGGTGTGGCCATACTAATTTCTAACAAAATGGACTTCAAACTAAAATCAATAAGAAGATATCAAGATGGACATTTTATACTCATAACAGGAACAATTCATCAGGAGGAAGTCTCAATCCTCAATATCTATGCCCCTAACATAAAAGCACCCACTTATGTGAAAGGAATATTACTAGAACTCAAGGCAGATATTAAACCACACATACTAGTAGTGGGAGACTTCAACACAACTCTCTCACCAATGGACAGGTCAATCAGACAGAAACCTAATAAAGAATTAAGAGAATTATTGGAGGTAATGAAACAAATGGATTTAACAGACATCTATAGAACACTCCACCCAAATAAGAAAGAATATACCTTCTTCTCTGCAGCTCATGGAACCTTCTCAAAAATTGACCACATACTGTGGCAGGATACAAGATCAACTCCAAAAAATCAGTTGCCTTCCTTTACACTAAGGACAAGGAAGCAGAGAGGGAAATCAGAGAAGCATCATCTTTCACGATAGCCACAAATTGCATAAAATATCTTGGGGTAACTCTGACCAGGAAGTGAAAGATCTATTTGACAAGAACTTTAAGTCTTTGAAGAAAGAAATTGAAGAGGACACCAGAAAATGGAAGGATGTCCCTTGCTCTTGGATTGGGAGGATTAACATAGTAAAAATGGCCATTCTACCAAAAGCAATCTATAGATTCAATGCAATCCCCATAAAAATCCCATCAAAATTCTTCACAGACCTGGAGAAGACAATAATCAACTTTATATGGAAAACAAAAAACCCAGAATAGCTAAAACAATCTTATACAATAAAGGATTGTCTGGAGGCATTACCATCCCTGACTTCAAACTCTATTACAGAGCTACAGTACTGAAAACGGCTTGGTATTGGCATAAAAACAGAGAAGTCAACCAATGGAATCGAATAGAAGATCCGGACTTTAACCCACAAACATATGAACACCTAATTTCCATAAAGGAGCTAAAAATATACAATGGAAAAAAGAAAGCATCTTCAACAAAGTGTGCTGGCATAACTGGATGTCAATCTGTAGAAGAATGAAAATAGATCCATATCTATCACCATGCACAAAACTCAAGTGAAATGGATTAAAGACCTCAATATCAGTCCGAACACACTGAACTAGATAGAAGAGAAAGTGGGAAGTACTCTACAACAAATGGGCACAGGAGACCACTTCCTACGTATAACCCCAGCAGCACAGACATTAAGGGCCTCATTGAATAAATGGGACCTCCTGAAACCGAGAAGCTTCTGTAAAGAAAAGGACACTGTCACTAAGACAAAGAGGTAACCCACTGACTGGGAGAAGATCTTCACCAACCCCGCAACTGACAAAGGTCTGATCTCCAAGATATATAAGGAACTCAAGAAACTAGACTGTAAAAAACTAATCAACTCAATTAAAGAATGGAGCACTGAGCTGAACAGAGAATTCTCAACAGAAGAAGTTCAAATGGCCAAAAGACACTTAAGGTCATGTTCAACTTCCTTAGCGATCAGGGAAATGCAAATCAAGACAACTTTAAGATACCATCTTACACCTGTCAGAATGGCTAAAATCAAAAACACCAATGATAGCCTTTGCTGGAGAGGTTGTGGAGTAAGGGGTACACTCATCCATTGCTGGTGGAAATGCAAACTTGTGCAACCACTTTGGAAAGCAGTGTGTCGGTTTCTCAGGAAATTAGGGATCAACCTACCCCTAGACCCAGCAATACCACTCTTGGGAATATACCCAAGAGATGCCCTATCATAAAACAAAAGTATGTGCTCAACTATGTTCATAGCAGCATTGTTTATAATAGCCAGAACCTGGAAGCAACCTATATGCCCTTCAATGGAAGAATGGATGAAGAAAGTATGAAATATATACATATTAGAGTACTACTCAGCAGTAAAAAACAAGGACCTCTTGAATTTTGCATGCAAATGGATGGAAATAGAAAACACTATCCTGAGTGAGTTAAGCCAGTCCCAAAAAGAGGAACATGGCATGTACTCACTCATATTTGGTTTCTAGACATAAATAAAGGACATTGAGCCTATAATTCGTGATCCTAGAGAAGCTAAATAAGAAGGAGAACCCAAAGAAAGGCATATAGTCATCCTCCTGGAGATTAACTTGCATCGGGCGATGAAAGCAGACAGAGACAAAGACCCAAATTGGAACACCGGACTGAAATCCCAAGGTCCAAATCAGGAGCAGAAGGAGGGGGAGCACGAGCAAGGAACTCAGGACCCCGCGGTGTGCATCCACATACTGAGACATTAGGGATGATCTATCGGGAACTCAATAAGGCCAGCTGGACTGGGTCTGAAGAAGCCTGGGATAAAATCGGACTCGCTGAACATAGCGGACAATGAGGACTGCTGAGAACTCAAGAACAATGGCACTGGGTTTTGATCCTACTGCATGTACTGGCTTTTTAGGAGCCTAGGCAGTTTGGATGCTCACCTTACTAGACCTGGAAGGAGTGGGCGGTCCTTGGACTTCCCACAAGGCAGGGAACAGGGACTGCTCTTCTGGCTGATGAGGGAGGGGGACTTGATTGGGGGAGGGGGAGAGATATGGGAGGCGGTGGAGGGGAGGAGGCAGAAATATTAAATAAATAAATGAAAAAATACTATATCCAGTTAAAAAATTAAAAAAACGTGATATTAAAATACGGATCTATTGTGATAATAAACAAATGTGAATGTTCTACTGAAATCTGTAATATTCTTTAACCTATTTCTTTGATAAATTAAAGTATTTGCATTCAGATATTTTATATAATATCTACATATTAGTTTTCCTTCCGTCTTTTAAATCAAACTAGTGTTTAATCTTATAAAATTGGCTTCACTTTTACCCAGGATAGAAATATTAATCTAAGTTCTAACAGATATTTCCAAGTCACTAATGATGCAAATTATTAGTCGAAGCTCTATATTCAATTTTCTGGTCACATGGAATTCAGAAAGATTAATTTCGTTCAGCCAATTTAATTGCACATTCAGATAATACAAAATTTGCATCTACAAACACTAATTTATCCACCAGATAACAAGCTGAAAATTTTACATGTTGGATACTTTAATCTTTTACTTTTCTATTCTTAAAACTTGGGGATAGAAATTATGTGGATATTATAAAAATATACAGCAATGCATATGGCTATTGATTAGGAGAATCTCTAAAGTTTACTATCTCATAAAGTTATACCACTCCATTTTCTTAAGTCTGAAGAGTTAGTCTTCACAAAACTTCTTTGTGTTTTCTTCTTAGGAGTTCTTTCTAATAAAGGAAGCCCTACTCCAATATCCAAAATGAAAAAAAAATTAATTCATTTATATTCTTTTTACTCCTCCTCCCTCATAATTGGTATATAACTTTAGAGAGAAACTTGTCCTACTTTATAGGACTGATTTATTATACAAAAATAAATACCAAAATTTAATATACCAGTAAAGGAGTTTTATAATATAAAATGTAACAGCTATGTAGACTTTTGCTAACTCAAGTGTGGGTTAAAATATTCTGAAGAAATGAGTAATAAATATGTTTCTAAGTGCAATGAAAACATCATAAAAGTCTAAAGGCACTCACCTACACTTAATTTTTATGTTCTGTTCTGGGAAAATCATAGGTATAATTTTAAATTACTGGATAAAACTGTGTTGCAGTTCTTCAGATATGTAATTGACAAAGGGGCATCATCAGAAGATGAAGGGACATCATCAGAAGATGAAGTTAGGATGCATTATTTCTAATGAGTACCTACTTATAATGGTTACTAAAAGCGAGATGATGTTGATGGTATATTTGAGTTACTCTTTTCCTCTTCCTGTGTTTAATAAGACAAAGAAGTGCTTTCAAATATATAATTAAACCTCTCCTTTTGCTTGAAGGTCTCAAAGAAATTGCTTTTAGGTAGGAAATGTCAGAATTCCCTAAAGCTTCAAACTTGATAGTAATTCACATGTGTTTAAAGAAAGCTTTTCTAGATTTCAAAGGATTATAAATATGAATATAAAGTATGGTCTAGTGTTTACAGAAGTCATATATATATATATACACATACAGTCAAAGTATATATATAAAATGTACACACTATGTTGCCATTTAATCATGTTTGCCTGAATAATTCTTAAGCCCTATGATTCAGGTTATTACATTACTACTACCACTTCCCATATTCAGAATGATTTCATCATACCAAGCTGAAGTTATGTAACTACCAGACAATAATTTCCTGTATTGCCCCCCTTTAATCCCGAGTATTCTCCATTTTTCTTATTTTCTATGAATTTTAGGCTGTGCATATATGTGGCTTCACATAAAACTCATCCTGTTGAGAGCAACTATTATCAAGCTCTGAATAACATTTCCTTTCAGCCATTACTGGAACCCACCTTTAGGATATCAGGCACCTTCCACTATCTTCTCAAAGTTCTTTTCATTATAGATTCTTCTTACTACCCAATACCAACATGACACTTTTATTCCTAATATTTTTGCTTATGGTAACACAGTCCCTATATGCATTATACTCTGTCAGTGTTAGTTACTATGTGTGGACAAAATGTGACAACATTCTTCTCATTACATCTGTATGTAGTAGCCATGGTTTCTTCCAAGAATGGGGCAGCCATGTGCTGCCAACCAAGTTGACTCCTATTGTGGATATTGTTTTGCTTCTTGTGACTACAGTGCTTTTACCAGCATGTGACCTGAGGACTTGGAGGGCACCTGAGTGCTTGGCTTTATACTCCATGAGTGTATAGTGTCACTTCATTAAAAAAAAAAAAAATCTGTGAGAGTGAAAAGGTGGCAAGGGATAATTACAGTGAAAAATCACTAGTATTTCTACACATCTCATTACCTAAAAACAGATATCTTCATTACAATTAAGAGTTAGGTTTAGAAAAAAAAAATTCATGATTGGAAAATTTTTTCCTAGAGGCAAAGAGACAATAAAATATGAGGCTTTACTATTAAAGTATATGTACATGGATTCAAACAAAGGGTCTTCCTGGGGAGTTGGCTCAGTCAGTAAAATACGTACTGTGTGAGCATAAAGACCTGAGTTATCACTAACACTCAGATGTATATCAGGCACAACAGTGGAGGGTGAAAGATCCCTTAGAATCATCGGCCAGCCAGCCCCACTAAATCAATTAGCTTCATATTCAGTGATAGATTTCACCTCAAAAAATTGAATGTGTGTGCCCACACACACATACACATACAGAATAGTGAAATATTAATTGAAATTCAGTCCATAATTTCCCATTAGCCACATCGGGAATACCCAAATCTCAAATTCTGCAATGTTGGAAGACAGCTCTCTGGGGAAAACCCATGTTTACAAAACTTGAGCTGGTCACTAATTTATAGGTGAGCCTATAGTTTGTTTGACTTAAGATGCATAACAAAGGTATCTGAATGATGAAAGGAACATGTACATCAGCAACTTCCTATGTGCCGCTTCAAGAAAATTGAGCAGTGAGCAATAGGAGCTGTGATGGCCAACATGACAGACTGACTACATGATCATCTAGGGGACAAACATACATGTCTATAAGGAAGTGTCTGCGCTGAGTTAAGTGAGGTAAGAAAATGCATAATCAGTATAGTCACTTCTATTTCATGGCCTGAAGTTTTATACTGAATATAAAGGAAAGAGCTAGTTAAGCACCAGAAGGCATGGCTTTATAGTTCCTGAATGTGTGGGCCAAAAAAAAAACCTTCCTTCTTTCCTTAAGTTTTTTTTTTTTGGGGGGGGGAGGTATTTTGTCCCAGAAACAAGACAAGTTACTAGTAGATAAGTCAAAGTCAAAATGCTTAGCTCTTCTGCCTTAGGAAGTGACAGTTCTACAATGCCTTTTATAAAGCCTTTCAGAAAGTTTATAGAGTCAAAACCGGTCATCAATAGTGCACAAATTGATTGCACATGATTGTATTGGCTTGTCCTTAATCCCCTTCTGTCTTACTCTGTGCCTTATTCTATCACAATAGAACATTTAAAATAAGCTATGAACGTGCAGTCCTTCGTTTCAAGTCCTACTTCTAACAGACATAAGAAAATACATGCTCTTAAAGTGTGATTGATAATCACTCTTTTATTAGGAATGTGTGCTGTGGATGCTCATAATTCTTTAAAAAATTTTTATTTAAAATGGATTTTTCTCTCACACAATTCACTGCCCAGTTTCCTCTCATTCCACTGCTCTCAGCTTCCTCCTCTCCTCCTTGAAACTCCTTTTCCCCCTACATCCAATTCCTCTCCTTTCTCTCTTCAGAAATGAGCAGGTCTCCAAGCGCCAACAAGAAAACAGGACAAAACAAGAAACAATAAGACAAGACAAAAGCCCGCATATCAAGGCTGCACAAGGAGACCCAATAGGAGGAAAGAGTCCCAAGAGCAGGCAAAATGAGTCAGAGCTACATCCACTCCCACTATTAGGAGTTCCCCAAAGCACCAAGCTAACAGCTATAGCATATATGCACAGGATATCAGGTAGACCCATGCAGGCTTCCTATTTCTTTTCTTGAGTCTCTGTGAGACCATGTGAGCCCTGCTCAGTTGATTCAGTGAGTCATGTTCTACCGGTATTCTCTGCCCCCTCTGATGCCTATAATCTTTCCTCCTGTCTTCTGTGGGGTCTCCCAACTATGAGGGGAGGGACATGATAGAGATCTCGAATTTAGACTCCCTCTTTATGTAATCTTTGACTATGGGTCTTTGTACCTACTCCCATCTGATATAGAAGGAAGCCTCTCTGATAACAATTTGACAAGGCACTAATCTATGAGTATAGCAGAGTAACATTAGGGGTCATTTTTATTGATTTTATTTTCCTGTAGTGTTTAGTTCTACCCTAGGTGTCTGTACTATCTAGTCCAGAATTTCTGGCCATCCAGATAGTGTATGGCATGGGCTGTGTCTCATGATGTGGGCTAAACCAAACATTAGTTGGCCACTCCCACAAGTTCTGGCCCATCATTGCCCTGGTACATCTTTCAGGCAAGGCAGAATGAAGCGTTTATGACTGGGTTGGGAACTAAAATGTAGGGTGAAAGCAGATACCAGCTTGATGTATCTATATTCAGTGAGCTGTGTGGATGTGGTCCCCAGTACAAGGGGCCTATTGTCAGTATTCAGAGAGCGACCATATTTAAGGCTAAAAAATAAAGTTTCCATTACTATCTTTGTATAGGCTTGTGAAGTTGTATAAGTATAAAAATACTAGAACAATAGAAAGCTTTTAATTGCTCCATAAATTCCAAGTAAGGATAAGATATGTATACAAATAAACATGAAAAGATAAAAGTTGTTATGCATTCTCACAAATCTCTATATTTAAAATATGCCATCAAGTCAATTATGAGACTACAAATACATAAGCTATTGGAAAATATGTCAATTCAACTTAGTGAATAATTCGGGGGCAAGAAGATAGCTTATTAATTGTTAGATGTTCACTTAAGCCATGGTGGATTTGTGTGTATCATTCCACAGAAAAACTCTTACTATAAGCATTTATTTGGGTACAGTAATGTGTTGAACTTCTATATATTTTATTGAAAAAAATCAGTTTCGCAACATAACTTTGAAATCTTCAGCGTTGTCAAATGCTTTGAACTCTTGTTTGCTTTAATGGAGACTAGTCTTATTAAATTATTGTTGCTTTGGCCAGGCATAATGGTGAATTTCTATAATAAAAAAATGGAAGTGTAGGCAAGAAGTGTGTTTAAAATGTTGTCACACCAAAAATGACTCTTTTTGTGTGAGAAAACAGTGTTTCCTTCTAATAATGATATTTCAGTCATCATGAGATAGTGGGAGTAAATGACTTGATTCATTTTATACTTTATTTTATAAAAATCAAAGCCAGGACCCAGAAGACTGAGTAATTTTCTCAAGAAGTATAAGCGTGAGATAGGTCCTAAAAATAAGTTATTGTATTTAGCAATTGTTAAAAGGCTCTCCTAGTTACTGATTTTCTCCCCTTTTCTCATCAGATTTAAAGTGTGTTCCAATTTTCAACACTTAATTTGATACTCTTATAATTTTATGAAAGTTTAATTACTGACTTAGATGAAAGCACATTTGACTTTCACAGTAATCGCTCCTCATCCACCAAACTGAGTTGTCATTTGAGAGTTATACTCTAAATTAAATTTAATTAAATTAAAATTCAAGTCAAAGGAGCCTTTCACTCTCCTTTTATTTTTATTTAAAAAAGGAAATGTTTCTATTTTAGGCTGGTAAATATTGAAGCTGTGTGTTATACTTGTGTGTTCTTCAGTGTGTACGAATAGATCTGTGAAGCAAAGCATGTACATCAACAAAATCTATGAAAATCCTTTATGGTACCTTGTGGGTTTTTTTGTTTCTGTTGAAAATACAGATTTCTCTCATGCAATACATCTCAACTACACGTTCCCCTCCTTCCACCCTTCCCAATCCCCTGCATCTCTACTCTACCCTGAACACACTCCCTTTCCACTTCCCTTCAGAAAAGAGCAGGCCTCCAAGAGACAACAGGCAAACGTGACAAAACAAGATACAATGGGACAAGGCAAAAGTCCTCATCTCGAGGCTGGACACGGCAACCCAATAGGAGGACAAGAGTCCTGAGAGCAACTAACAGAAAGAGACGCACCTACTTTCACTGTGAGAAAACCCACAAAAACACTGAGCTAACAGCCATGACAGATATCCAGAGGACCTGCATTTTAAAGGTTATGAAAATATTTCAAGGCAGACAATTTAAGCACAAATGACTATTTTTTTCACAGAAAAACGTCTTGGCATGATAAATGAGCACAGGACAAGCAAGACTGTGTTTCTGTGCTGAAAAAGATATTGACAGCTTCACGGACTCTCTGGAGATACATTACACAAAGGATTGGAATTGAAATAAACCAAGTGCAGGTAGTAGGCAAAAATAAACATATAACTACCACAGCAGTAATCCATATTTGAAGCAACAACTATTGAGAGGTGAGGAGAATATCCTCATAAACTGCCACAAAAAGGGATAAATGGTACATTTTCAGGGACACTTTCAACATGTTGAAAAGCTGAAAATTGAGAATTAAATAAGCATAGTTTAGGTATAACTGTGGAAAATCATAGAGTCAAGGAGATTAAAGAAATGAGAGTAGTCAAGTCTGTGCATATGTATTGAAATAAAATTACTTTTATATAATCCTGTAAGGTACAAAGGCTGGTTATAAAACAACTTATCCTAATTCTAAATATATATTTAGATACAAAATTAATTGTCCCATAAGTTGACAACAAAATGTGAAGTTAATTTAGAATAGCTGAAGACTTCTCTGCCATATAGCAGAAATTTCTAATATTTTTACACACTTTGCTTAGTACAAACAAATGGATACATTTTTACTGTCTGTGAATTTTAAAATGTAATATCTTATAGCTAACAGGACAGGGCAGTCAGTCTATAACAAAGCTCTGTAAATGCTCCTTGACCTTGTGGTAAGCAGGATGTGCTATTCTGGAACCAATTTCAGGAGGGAAAACATATTGTCCTATTTGAGAGATGCAGATGTATTTAGCCAAACAAGAACCTGGCTCATTTAAGAGTTTTATAGCAAACAAGAATGGAGAGTAGTTTGCATAATTTTCTAATGTTCCTTTAATAGTGTTTATCTTTTATAGGGCTCTTTGGAACAGCTGTTGGCCACCTGTCAATAATGTGGCCTTTTATAGACTCAACCTTTTATTGTTCTCATGCCCTTCACATATAAAATCAAGAGTCTTAGGAGAAATGAGTATACAACTTGGTAAGAAAGCCATCTATTTTAAATTGAGAAGTTCATCTTTTGCAAACTGAAGTAAAGACAGAATTTTGAACTAGATGTATTACAAAAATGTCCTTAGTAAAGATAGGCTCTTGTTTTAGCCACATATTTTCAAAGTTGGTATAGAGTTGTATTTTAAATACTGGCAACATGGAAACTAAGCCAAGAAACATTCACTAAATGCTTTTTATCTTAGTTATATTTAATTTTACATGTATTCTATTTGAAAATATTTGTTTTGTAAGTATTAATGACATAAATGTTTTGGGCATACAAACAGTTGTTTTAATTTTTTCTGGTAGAATAAGACATCCAATGCTTCTGTTCATATTTGCATAAAATCTGTCAAGCTCAGTGTTTTTACACATATTTATTGACCTACATCCTAGACAGATTTTTGTGTGATAGTGAATAAACACAGTCCTACAAATCTGTACACAGAAATACATTTCTGTTCATAAAGTGATAGTATCCAAGCCTTAAAGAAGAAAGCTGTTTATTATTCTTTTACCCAATTAGATTCCAACTTTCCCTAAATTATCATGAACAAGAATAAATAAGGCAGGTTTCAAATCAAGGGAAATTCTTACTGATCTTGTTAGATATTATGCACTAACCCTGCCTCTTTTCTACCGCTTCTCAATCATTGTAATGTAAACTGTGGAGCTGAATCTTAACATTTTCACAGAGATATTTGATGTTACATGTTACTTTCTCAGACCATGTTTGGCAGTGGACTTTTTGTTTCCCTTAATAGAATTTGCATACTGTGTTGTCAAGCTGTATTTTAAACCATGTGTGCTCTTAGAAATAGAGTAGCTAATTGGGTTAACTATGCTTGGTTGTCAAGAGCAATTTTAGATATGGTCTTCATTTTAGTCAGGGTGTGATTATTTCAAGACTGCTCAGAGGGCATAAATAGACAGGCATTCATCGGGTATACTGGGCGGACAGTCTGATCTTTCATGAGTGTACTCAATTGGACACACATGCAATACCCAAGGTGCAATGAAAAGATAAGATAGCCATTGGAGCTTGTGAGGCGCATGAGTTCTTTCAATAATGATTGTAATGCCATCTCTGCTTTTGCAATTACTCTCATGCACGCTTTTCTTTGGTATCTTTATGGATCTCTGTTGCATTTTTGTGGGATGCTGTCATTGAGTTCTTGGAGTGAGTATATATGAAAATGCACAGGCTGTCTATAAGGAGTCAGTAAGAATCTGTGTTCATATTATTAGAATTGAAGGTGGACCATACTTGCATTCATAACATATCCTTTTGTCTAGCGATTGAAATATCTTGAGAGATTCTCATTATCTTTTGGTAGAAAATTGCGTAGAGTTCTCTTGAACTCCATCTTTTTATCTGTTGTAGCTGACAGCAACCATGTAATGTCTTCAGTATTATTATTTGCCAGCTAAGTCCTCTCTTTATAAACAAAGTATTGAGGGTATTCACACAAGCGTAAACCAGGAAATTAAAAGATAGAAACTATGGAACAAGTTATTCCATTAAATTAGTGGCAGGACAAATTTTATATGCATATAAATATAATCAAACATATGGGAAAGATGGCTCACATATATGTATGATATTCAGTACATTCAAAAAGATAAATATACAGCATATACTTACACTAGTGTCCTTATGTACCTACCAGAGGACCACATACAATGAATATGTAAAATGGGAAATATTTAAAATCAAAATTTTTAAGTTTAAAAAAAGAACCTCAAAATAAAAATATTCTTACTTTTCTGGTAAGCTAAATTTATATTAATGGCTGATGTCATATGTTTCTATGCATTAAAGCATCAAATAGAAAATTTTTAGTCAGTTATTCAAGAACTTGACTGTTGTTGACTGTTGTCTGACTGATTTAGATTAACATTGAGTGATAGAGATCCCTCTTAGGAGCTGAAACATTCACTCCTGGATGTTAGAAGGAGAAAAATACAATTCATGAAAGTAAGAAACTATATTCTAAAAGCTTAGAAAGTTATAGTATTCACAGGACCTATGACCATCATTTTTAAAGCTTGTCTTTTGTTGAAACTATTTATATAATAGACTTTGATCATGCTTTCCCATTCCTCAATTCTCCTGAAACCTCCCCACTTATCTACCCAATTTTCCATTCTACCCCACAACAAGCAGCCAGACAAAGACAACAGCAAAACCAAGAAGCACACACAAAAACACTCTGCAGAAGTACAAAAAGCAAAACTCATAATAAACAAGCTAAAACTTAAAAGACAAAAAAAAAATGTATCCAAACAAAGCAAGAAAAGAAAAAAAAAGTATAAAATGACACTTAGATAATTTTGTGTTGGTCAAATACTCCCAAAGATGGCCCCTTACCTGAAGGCCCCCAGTGAGACTCCATTGGAGAAAACTGATTTTTCCTTTGCATTGGGTATCAATTGGAGATAGCTTTTTACGTGTGGGAGCCTGTATTTACTTTCTCTGTGCTCGAATCATGTAGCTTGAACCTCCACAGGCTTTATGTGTGAAGGCACAGGCTCTGCAAGCTCAGATGTATACCAGTTGTGTCTGGAAGATGCTGTTGCCTTGAAGTCATTCATCTCTTCTTGCTATTACACTGTACCCTGAGGAAAGAGCTTTGATGAAGATACTCACTTAGGACCGAATGCTCAAACTCTCTTACTTTCTTCCAGTTGTCCAGTTGTGAGTTATCCATGCAAGAAGAAACTTCTCTTATGAGGGCTGAGTGATGCACTGATCTAGGGGTATAGCAGTATGCCATTAGGAGTTATTTTGTTACTATGTTCCTTTAGCAGAATAACAGTATTCAAATGTTTTTGGAATAACCAACGACTTACTAATTGTATTTAAGGCCCATTCTGTTATAGTACGCTACTTGTTCATCCCAGCTGTCGAAAATGATCACACAAAAACCATATTATTTAAATTACTGCTTGGCCCATTAGCTCTAGCTTCTTATTTGCTAACTCTTACATCTTAATTTAACCCATCTCCATTAATCTGTGCATCACCACGAGGTTGTGACCTACCAGCACATCTGTCTCCGGAAGCGGCTCCATGGCTACTCCCTGACTCAACCCTTCTTTCCCCCAGCATTCAGTTTAGTTTTCCCTGCCTAGCTAAGTTCTGCCCTGCTATAGGTCCAAAGCAGTCCTTTATTAGCCCAGTGGTATTCACAGCGTACAGAGAGGAATCCCACATCGCCATTCCATAGGAACAAATAACTGACAGTGCTAAAGTAGTGAAGAACCTGAGACCCTGAGACTACACAGGTCATTGGCTTTGAAGAAAACTTACTAATATTATTCTACTCAAGGAATATTGCTCCGGCTCAATTTTATGTAACCTGTAAACAATGGCTAGCAAGAGAAAACTGTCTCCTATGGAGCAGGCTGCAAGTTGAGTAGAGAAGTCTAGGGATAAGCTGGACAGGCTTTAAAATGAATCAGATGTCTCTGAGTCATCCACCTATAGCAATATTAGTAGCCCCAATGAACTCACTGGTTCATCAAATGAGAGTTGAGTGAAACCATTTCTGTGGTATATTATTGGTGCCTATCTAACCTGATGAATAGATTTTTATTCATGTTCCCTAATGAGAAAAGGCACACAACATTATCTAACCAGTCTTTAGAGTAGAGTCAACACTATGAACATTTCCTATAAAATTCTTCTTTTGACATTATTCGAGGAATAAAATACTAAACATTGATAATTCAGTTTAATCTCATAAATAATGTTAAGGATGGAAAACTATAGTGCATCAAGAAATTCTCTTATGTTGCTTTTGGATTTAGATTCTGAGTTAACACCTATGCCTTAACATCCCAATCGAGCACCATATAGTTCAGCCTTGAGTCTAATATAAATATATCTTTCTGTGAGGTGTTTGTGGTGGGAAAAGGGTAACAGTTTTGTTCAAACATAATGGGCAGAGGAAACTAAAACTAAAGCTATATGGAATTAATTATAAAATCTTATACATGTTGCAAAGTTCTTATTGAGGTAGATCTTAAGTTTTATGTGTCTCAAATGTAATAATTTGAAATCTGTAGGAAGACATCATAAGATCAGTGAAAAAATATACAAAGTAAAAATAGAATTAAAATATTTTTAGGTACTATATGTTAACACTTTTAACAAATTCACTGCCTTTTTAGTTTATAAAATATTTCTAAACATTAACATCCTAGGAATACTATTTCTAAAAATATAAGTCTAATACAATTTTATATATTATTTTCATAAAATAATATTTTGGATATAACAAATATATAGTACTATTTTAAATGAAAAGATTATTAGTTACCACAATAATTCAGATAAGCCTCAATCTTCTATTTACAGCTTGATTGTGAAACTTGAATGAAAGCCAATGTATCTTTCTTGTTAAATAAAATTAGATACTATAAATGCATTCTTTGTACTTCTTCTTGTGTAGATTGATGGTTGTTTTGTACAGAGGAAAGCACCTAAAGCTAAAGCTCTAGATTTTGGCTTTATCAGAGCCAAAGTGTCAGAAGAACTGGACCTAAACTGCAATTGGTTCTATTATTTATTCAAAATGCAAATTGGGCAAATCAGCCCTCTTTCATGTCCCGTTTTTCTGAGCCACAAAATAAGTCCTTTGGCCTAGTTTAAAACTTTTTTTTTCTTCTTCAACATCTTGCAGACCAAACCTTATGCATAATGTACACATGAATAAAAATAAATGTGAAGCCAGACTTTCTCTTATTAAAGCAGGACTGTAGGAAGAGGGCAGCAGCCATGTATATTGTGTGTGTGTGTGTGTGTGTGTGTGTGTGTGTGTGTGTCTGTCTGTCTGTCTGTCTGTCTGTCTGCCTGACTTACTGACAGACTGACAGACTCTCTGTCTGTCTTAGGGAACTCTGTAGCCATCTCATGAAACTTACATCCTCAGGACTTGTTGATGACATTCAGGGGTCATCAAATAAGTCCTTATCTTCATGACAACGTTTTGAAAATCATGCAATTATGTGATCTTTGTGTTTATTTGCCATTCTAAAATGTATTCTCATTTTAACACATCAGAATTTGTAAATACCTTGAAAACAGTACAACCTGATTTACAATAGAAATTTATAAGAAATGCCAGACCTCTGTCTCTTAAAAAGTGTTCCAGGGCGACAAGCCCCCTTTCATATGGAAACAATTGACTTAAGTGTCCCATAAAATACCCGGGTAGTCATATTTAACAAAGGAGTGAACTGAAAGAACTCAAAGACGTTGCTCAACAAAGAGTCACAATTGGGAAGTGTTTTGTTGTGTTTATCTTAGCAGAAATTAATTTCTTTACTCATCTCTGTAGTTCATTGAGGATTTTTTTAAAGTTAAAAAACAGCAAATATCTTGGGAAAAAAGGCCTGATGTCTCAGATTTAGTTCCCATAAAGTCCCACTCTGAATTCTATCAGCAACACTGTGCTCAGCCATTAGACCTCTGCAGTCACAGCCCGTTACAATCAGAATGCAGGTGAGGCAGACCAATTTCTTCAAAATAGTTAATTGCCCAGGCAAAGAACGCCTACAGGAGAAGGCTTTCAGGAGGGCTATTTTCTTTACCAGTTACTAAAATGGAGTTCAGGATCTGAGGCAAGAATAATGGGTTTTTGCTGTCACTAGTTTCTGATGCCCTTTATGAGAAACGATCTCTATCTACCTGAAATAAAGGAAATGAATCACAGCAAACTTTTAGTAATCCCAAAAGGACCCGGAGTGAAATTGCCCCAGCTGTTACCTTATATAGACACCTTGACACAGTTCCCTCTTGTAGAAGTACTCAGGGGCGATCATTACTTTCCAGTCGTCTCATACAGAGACCTACTTTATAAGATGTCGGGAAAGTTAATGTACTGAGTCTAGAGACGTCTTTCTGAAATGGGAATAGCATGCCACTCTCTTCCTGTAGCCCTGCTAACTAACTCTTGTGCTGATTTGTAGGTACCTGGGGACGGTGTATGGGAAATGAATGTGGACCAGGCGGCATCCAATCCCGGTCTGTGTGGTGTGCCCATGTGGAAGGCTGGACAACGCTGCCTGCGAACTGCAAGCAGGCTGGGAGACCGAGTACCCAGCAGAACTGTTTCAAGGTGTGTGACTGGCACAAAGAGTTGTATGACTGGAGGCTGGGACCCTGGAATCAGTGTCAGCCTGTGATTTCCAAAAGCCTGGACAAAACTCGAGAATGCGTGAAGGGAGAGGAAGGCATCCAGGTGAGAGAGATAACCTGTATCCAGAAGGACAAGGACCTCCCCGCAGAGGACATCATCTGCGAGTACTTTGAGCCCAAGCCCCTCCTGGAACAGGCCTGCCTCATCCCTTGCCAGCAAGACTGCATCGTGTCTGAGTTCTCGGCCTGGTCTGAGTGCTCCAGGACCTGTGGCAGCGGCCTGCAGCACCGCACTAGACACGTGGTCGCACCTCCCCAGTTTGGAGGCTCCAGTTGTCCCAACCTCACTGAGTTCCAGGTGTGCCAGTCCAACCCCTGCGAGGCAGAGGAGAGCATGTATAGTTTGCAGGTGGGGCCCTGGAGTGCATGCTCAGTGTCACACTCAAGGCAAACCAGGCAAGCCAGGCGTCGCGGCAAGAACAAAGAGCGGGAGAGGGAGAGAGGCAAAGTGGTGAAGGACCCAGAGGCCCGTGAGCTCATCAAGAAAAAGAGAAACAGAAACAGACAAAACAGACAGGAGAACAGATACTGGGACATCCAGATTGGGTATCAGACCAGGGATGTGATGTGCACTAACAAGACTGGGAAAGCCACGGATCTCAGGTAACCTTTTAATAACATCCCCTGTCTCCTGTCTGCAGAAAAACGGGGCTTCAGACTCACCGTACTGACTCCTGTGGTAACCAGGAGGCAGATATTCCCTAGTTCAAGGCTTTTGAGCTTGATTTCATGGTGCAGTTTCTCTTTTGTCCATGCGTAGTTCCCACATTGCTTTAGGGCTTCTTACAAAATGCAGATTCTTAGGCAGGGCATATGGGGAAGTAGTGGAGCAGTTGCCTAGCATACGTGAGGCCCAAAGTTCAGTTCCCAGTACCACTAAGAAAAAGCAAACAGCTTCTTTATACCATCTTTTCTCCTACAACAAAAGAAAGTAGAATAACTCAGAGCTTGGAGTATTGGGATTTTGAACACAGATACTTATCTGAGTAAGTTAACAGAGTAAGGCACAACTGTAATCTCTCCAGGTTTATAGCATTTTCAGAATTACCCTATAAACAAAATATGTTCTTAACAAGCACCTGGGGAACCATAGCTAAGAATAATATTCTCCCACATTTCATAAAACAAAGTAACTCTCTCCAGAGAAGAAAACAGGAAACAGCGGGAAATAAAGAAAGCAGAGGGTATAATATTATACCATATAATATAATATATAATATTATATAATATATTATATAATATTATACCACCAGTAGTGGCTTAGCTTTGAAAATGTAATTAATTGGCAGTAAGTCCTAGAAGGAAATTATTTGGCAGATTATCCTCTGGTACGTAATGACTACATTATGAAAGGCTACCTCATGTGTGATTCATTTGTTGTGAACACAGTGTTCATTGAGAATGACGGGAAGGTTATGATTTCTCTAGACTGACTAAATGTTGCTCTTGGATGAGCCAGATCATCTGGGAGTGGCTATCTGGATCATTTGCATAATTGCCTTTTCTGAAATATTTATGAAGTTATGATTTGGACTCAGTCTTAGAAATTAGAGCGTCATCACTCAGAATTTGATATCTTATTTACTATAGAATCAGCATTGGGTGGCATTGCTATCCCCTTTATCATGAAACCTGTTCTCCTGATTAAATACATAAGATAAATTTCCCTGCTGTCTCAACACATATGCCTTTGCAGAGCACCTGAAGTCTGTGTCTTGTTGCCCCTGGAAATCTTGTGAAAGATACAATTCCCTGTTTACTTTGAGGTTTGGAAGCCTGAGTGGGATTGTGCGGCATCCCTACTGTTTCCTCAAATAGCACACTGTCTTTATTTTTTTAGTTCCTCACCCTCCCTACCTTTACTTCAGCTATTCTTGTTTATTGATTTCATTACTGTGGATTTTCAGATATAGGTAAAAAGATCTTGGAAGAGGTCATAGCTTAAATAAATGAGTAAATAAAAATGAATGTTTGATTCACCTAAGCTAAAAACTTTCTCCCATAATACTATTGTTCTGGTTGCCTTTTATTTCATTTCAAGACTTTATGTTACTGGATACGGACCCTCAGGCTGTGTTTATGCTAGGCCAGCACTATGCCGTTGATCTACGTGCACTCCTAGCTGTTGTCTTGAATCTATTTGCCACTGTTCTCCTTTTTGAATTCACACAACTCCATTTCATTTCAGCTGCACAGGAAGTTACTCATTGTTCCTCTGTAGCCTCTTCCTAATTCTGTTGACTTCGCTAAGCATTTCTGTTTCCCCACCTCCGTACAGCAGCCTCCTTTCATGGATGCGTGTGTATTTGTACTTCCACACTGCATGCATTTTCAATTCACTCCCTATTTGGTTTTTTTTTCCTGATGGTCTTTATTCTGATGGTTCCCCAGGCTTCTTCCCTGTAGTAGTACAGTTATCTAAGTTGCTTGACTCCCATTAAGTAACTGGATGAGCCACTAATGAGCAACTTTGAGTTGACTCCTGCTGTCACTGGGTTAGCATGCTGTAGAGGTTTAATTTAATGTTGAGTACTAGATTAAAAGTATAATTAGGCTATTAGCTTCCATTGCATAAAGTCTAATAGTCACATCAGTTGTGTGAATCAAACAAACATACTTAAAGATGTGGGGATTGTCTGATCAGTCACATACTTCCTTTTAGAAATACCGTACATGACTATCCCCGTACAGTGGTAGCCGCATAAATATTAGTAGGGTATGAAATAAAATAGTAAAATGGCCAACATTTCTCTTCAATATAAATTATTAGGTTATTAATAAGGTTAAAATTCTAGTCAAGATGTGACACAAATCAGGTCTTTTGAATACATTTTCTCCAAACTTCACACCACTTCATCAAGGAAGCCAGTACAGTAAGGTGTGAACTGGCACAGAGCCACAATCGGGGATTTAGTCACTGAATTTAAAGTCCCTCTCATTGGATCTTTATGACATAAGAGACTAAATAATGATTGACTAAGACTCGCAATATTGCATTTCAGTAGCTAAAATAACTTAGCTAAATAGGCCAGCGATTCATTGGGAATTTCTCTCCAGGCCTGTAAAGTGTTTCAAAGAATTGCTGCTGAATTGTCTATGTTAAAGAAACACATATATCTTGCATTCAGTGAGAGCACAATCAATAAAGATGGTGGATGCAGATTACATCTCATTTTTTATGACAGGAAAAAAATCACAGTCTCAATTCTCTACTGACACAGAAGTTTTGCACAGTGTGGTAGTTCAGATGTAGCAGAGATATGAAACTTGAGGAGTCATTGTGTCTTGTCACTTTGTGAGCACTTAAAACCTCAGAGAAGCCTGAATTCTCATGGGGTGAAGATGTTGTAGAAGTAATATGCTTTCCCAGTAAGAAATCACTCTGCACAATAGAGATTAACAAAGGCAAAAGCTTTTTAATATAACATGGTCTGACTCTGGCTAATGCCCAATGTGAAGCTGGCCTCGAATGAATGTTACTGACTTTGGCTTATGCTTTCCACATATATTTTCATCCTTAAATCTTTTGGGTCCAAGTCCAAAGTTATGGTTTGAACATTACACAGAAGCAAGAGGCTGCAAATCTGTCCATGTAGTTGAATGATCAATTTGTGCAGTAAACATATTGTCAGAAATATTTCTTAAGTACCCCAGAGTTGTTGTCCAGTGTCACCATGGCCAGCTGGCAGAGTTATGCTTTCTCTGATAACAGCACAGGGGCCTTAATGGCAAACTAGGACTTAATGGTGTCTGTGACCTAGCATTGCCCACTTGAGTTATCCTTAAAGGCATGGTCTTTCATATGGGGATGGGCTTAATGGCTGGTTTTAAGTCAGGGTTGTCTCCTTTATAGGGAAGGAGCCCAATTTGAGGTCCATCTTGATGAATAAACAATAGCAGAAACTTTTTCAGCAACCCTAAACTTCAAATGTGGCACAAATTTCTTTCTCAGCTCCAAAAAAAGCCTGGATAGTACACTATTTATCATCTATTGGAAGTCATCATATTGGAAGTCGTGCTCCTAACCAAATTCTACTTACTATCATTCAGTATTTCCAAGGCAAGTGTATTAGTGAATCCTCCATAGCATCAAGTTTCTCCTGCATCAAACGAGTAGCATTTCCTTGCTATTTATATCAGGATCTCTGATAGGATTGCTCAAACATTCTTGAGTTATGTTTAAAAATTCTTAAAGGCAAGCCTGAACAAGGAAACTCATCAAGTTGTCAAAGGTTGCACAAAATAGTTTTAAGAAGAAATTAATTATCAATTCACTTACTTATAATGTTTGATCCACATCCTCTGGGAAACATATACGCAAATGCCATTTTTGATGGAATATTATGGGACATCTGGACATCTTCACATATTTAAGCATATTTATTGCCTTTTGAAGTAACTAGATGAGCATGCTAGATTCTACACAATGGTAAAAACTGAATCAGTGGGTAAGGTTGTGAGAATCACTGTACTCAGGAGGACATAAGTTTCTTTCAATGCAGCGGTGACTTTTAGCCAGATTTGAATAGAGATCTTACTCAGACTAGGAATTGATGGATAGCATGTAAAGCATTTTTTCTAGAAAATCAAAAACGTTAAAGAACAATATGGTCCTAAACTGGAAGGAAAGTCAGTGTTCAAACAGAAGCTGGGACATTAAAATGATCTAGGACAACGCTCTGTGGCAGGCGGCCATCTCCAGCCTGCAGTGAGCTCAGTCCTAATTTGAAACTTCTGTAAGAGCCACTTCAGTCTGCGTTGTTGCTTGCTGAAGTAAAGACTCCCATCTGCATATTAAGTCACAAGTTTCGGTAATGGCTAGTGTGCTGTAAGTAAAACAAGACACATTTAGTGGAAGTACTTGACAGCTTTAGAAAGTACCTTCCATTTAAATGCACTTTGTTGTGTCACATTTTCTAACAAAGGCAATTAGTTGTAATTACAAGCCCATTGGAAACATTGCCAAAATAGTGGGAAATTCGGCCCAAGAGATTCCTGAGGGAATAAGAATGAATTTGGGTTTAAAAAGGATTTTTGGTGTTTAAATCAAAGAAGTAGATTTATCCAGTACTGGGAAAATTCCATAAAACAAAACTTATGTACAAATAAAAAGGTAAATACATAAAAACCAGAACAATACAATAACATGTAGAAATACTGACCAAGTATTTGTCCCCATTTCTGTTACTGAGTTCATTCTTATGTGCCTAGAAAATAAGCCACTGTTAGGATTTTCCTACGGGTCCCCAGCAGCTCGCACAGGTCCCAGTGCCTGGTCCTGAGCAGCAGGTCCCTGATGGGGAGAGCTGCCAGGCCTGGGCAGGGCCCAGCCATGGGGCGCTGGGCTGATCCTGGCAATTGTGAGTCCTCGGAAGGTGCAGGTTCCCAGCAACAAGCAGCTGGGCAGGAGAGCGGGTGGGAGACACATCGTACACAATAGAATTGGATATTTGTTACTTAAAGGAGTGGGGAAGAAGGAGAAGAGGACAGAGAGAGAGAGAAAGGGGGTGAGCAGAGAAGTGGGGAGAGAGGCAGAAGCCAAGGTTCCTCTTTGAGAGGAAGACAGAAAAGAGAGCGAGCTCAGGCCGGAAGCTGAAGATCAGCCTGCCTCAGCGGATGGGGAGGAAGTGGGCGTGGCTTGTACAAACAATCATAACAGCCACAGCATGTCAAATGATGGGGGTAGTGGTTCTTGTAGGGCTTTCTGGTTATTTTTTCATAGTCAGGAATTTTGTAATACAACCTCTCTTATCTTTAATTGTTAATCAGAAAGTTATATTGCTGTTCAACAAAATCAATGTCTCCATGTCTTATTTTACCTTAAAATGCCCGTTGTTAACTGATTCAGTATTTGTCTCTAGTACTGCTTTCTACAGCAATAATAATAATAATAATAAGCTTGAATATAAACTGTACATGGTGCTTGAAGTCTTTAATCTCATTACTCAGGAAGCAGATTGGCTGATGTCTGTGAGTTTGAGGTGAGGCCTGGCTGATCTAAACAGAGAGAGTTCAAGATAGGCAAGGCTACATTTAGAAACCCTGTCTCAAAATAGAAAAAAAAAGTCAATTGATTAATTAATTAATTAATTGGTACATAAATATAAAGTTGTAGGCTTGACTGTAATCAGAAAACTGGCCAAAACAAGTAGAGAAATTAAAGTAACAGATGAGAGGGAAAATTGAGTACAAAGCTGGTGAAATAGATCAAAATGCAAACGAGTTTCTAAAAAAGCTTGGCCACCTGAGTTTGATCCCCCAATCCTACATAAAGATAGAAGGAAAAAGAACTGATTTATCTCAATTGTTTATCCTCTGACTTCCATATGAAGGCTGTGACATTTACACCCTGTTGTCCTTCCTCAACCCCTACCCATGTCTTCTCCTGTGTGTGTACACACACAAACACATACAATAATAGCAAGAAATTTTCTGGAAAGAAATGCTATATAAGAATAGAGAAATTGTGACCTCAATTTAGTGCTATTCAATGTAGTTTTGAGTAAGTCATGTAAATTTTCTGCAATGGAATAGTGTTTCTATAAAATTGTATGTGGGTAGGGAGATGAGGGGGAAAATAGTTTGTAAAAGAGTTCCAAATTATGTGATACCAGCAAACCTTAAAAAAAAGTATCACAGCCAGGCGTTGGTGGATTATGCCTTTAATCCCAACAATTGGGAGGCAGAGGCAGGCAGATCTCTGTGAGTTCAAGGCCAGCCTGGTCTACAAAGTGAGTGCCAGGACAGACGACAAAGCTACACAGAGAAACTCTATCTTGAAAATCAAAAACAAAATGTTGAGAGGAGCTGTGGGCCGCATTCCTGCCCCCAGGCTCCTGGCCGCCAGCTAGCTTATGCCCTGAAATAATTACACGGAAACTGTATTCTTTTAAACACTGCCTGGCCCATTAGTTCCAGCCTCTTATTGGCTAGCTCTTACATATTGATCTAACCCATTTCTAATAATCTGTGTAGCCCATGAGGTGGCTTACCAAGGAAGATCTTAACCTGCATCTGTCTGGAGTGGGAGAATCATGGTGACTCCTGACTCAGCTTCTTTCTCCCAGTATTCTGTTCTGTTTACTCCGCCTACCTAATTTTCTGTCCTATCAGGGCCAAGCAGTTTTTTTTATTACTTAACCAATGAAACAACAGATAGAAAGATGACCCTCCTCCATCAACAAAAACAAAAGAATGTCAAAAATTTTGGACATAAAATTTTATATACTTTCCTTAGAAGAAAGTACATTCACTTCCAGCATGTCCTCCAGATCAGTTCATCCTGAAGCAGGGTGAATTTCTAAGCCATGAATATGGAGCCCTAGCAGGGCAGCCTGTGTGTGTCTGTGAGGGCTTCACTCGCTTGATGTACTGTGTGGCTACTTAGGCCCTTCCCTGCACTAAGACTTGAAGAACTGATGAAATTGCAAATTTAATTCTACCCTTACCAAAAAGAAGGAAGAAAATTACCTGCTATTTAAGGCAGCATTGACTCCTTTTAGGTTATTCAGAATCCATTTATAAAATTACAATTTCCTGTGCATGCATAACAGGCTTTCAGATTCACAATTTTCCTTTAGTATCCAGTGTTGACATGCCTGTCAGATGGCCCTCCTCGCATCTTACAAGCTTACCTCCGCTTCCTCTTGATTATGCTAAGAGTCAGTGTGACTATTTCTGCTTCTTAAAGAGCCGATAGCTAACAAGAAGGCCTCGATCCTCTCAGAAGGAAGAGCTGTCAGGTAGGTGTATTAAGCCAGAGGTATGAAAGGGCCATTCTCTGGCATTCTCCAGCCAGCTTCTGTGTCCCAGGAGGGTCTGTGAGCAGAGTATTCATGAGGCTTTCTAGTTCTCTTCTCTCTAGGACTCTACCAAAGGAAGGGCAATAGTATTACAGAAGGGGGGAAAAGGGAGCCCTTAGAAACAGTCATGGTGAATTTCTCTGAAAAGAGGCAGCTCTCTCCTCAGCTCCAGGTCTGCCCCAGGTTCTGAGAAAACCCTTCCCCTTGATCCATTTGTCATTCTAAAGCACAATTTTTGCAGTTCCCAGCTCTAATGTACTTCATCATTATTAGGAGAGGTATCTCTTTTGTAAATAATAGTTTTACCTCATTTCTGCTGCCCTGACTAAGTGACAGCTACATGAGAGAACAATGTTGGAACCTCAAGCTGAACATTGGAACACATACTTAGAGCATAGTTTCATTTTCAGGAACTTATTGTTTCATTATAACAGTTTGCTCCTAAAGGACCAACAAGATATTGAGGTGCCAAAGGAGAGCTCATACAGGCAAAGGACAACCAAGGCAGTGATCTCTTTCTAGGAGGAATTTGATGGGTTCCAGAGGGATACTATTAGATGTTATTAATCCTGAATAAGTTGCTCAGAGTTGAGGGGGTGATGAGTGAAGAATATGGGAACAGGAAAACAACAGCGCTGAAATCTGGAGGCCAATGGCAGTTCATTGTGCAGGGTTGTCACGTTCACGTGTTCCTCACGTGTCAGACTAAGCTGTAGGGGGAGGAAGAGTGAGCATCTGTTGTAACTTAGAGAGCTTGTGAAATCCACCTTAAATATTTGGACCTTATATCTCCTGGCTCAAACATCTCCACAGTTATTAAGCATGTCCCAATGTGTGTGCGTGTGTGTGTGTGTGTGTGTGTGTGTGTGTTATTTTCTGATACATTGTAAACAGGGACATATTAAAACATGCTGTGTGTATAAAAATAAGAACAACTAAATTTAAGGTAAAGAAATAAGAAAATAATTAGCTTAATAATTATCATAGATTTATACTACATTTAACTTTTACTGAGTATATGTGTGTGTGTATATATGCACTTTTATGTGAAGGCAAGCACACACATGGGAGCATGCATGAGGAAACCAGAAGATGAACCTAAGATGTCCTTCCTCAGGTACTGCCACTTTGGTGATGACATAGGGTGTCTCATAGGTAGGAGCTAAACTGGCTGGCAACAAGCACCAAATATCCATCTGCCTCTTCCTCCCCAACACCACGATTGCAAATGTAGAGCATATGCTCAGTGTTTTTCACATAGGTTCTAAGGCTAAAACTCAGGCCCCACTGGTTGCATAGCATGAATTTAATGTAATTTAGTGTAAATTTTATCTCCCCAATACCTTACTGGGGTTGTAAGGTAAACTATATTAGTAAATTTTAATTTATTTGGTATATATGTGCATATGTATGTGTGAGGTTTGTGTGTGTGTGTGTCTGTGTGTGTGTGTTACACTTACTGAGGAAGCTTACTCTCAGTCTCAACAAATATGGACATGTTTTAAAACATGAATTGAATCCATTAAAAATTGATCAAATAATTTAATTCTCGCTCATGAGGCACAACTTCTCTGGATCTGATCAGATAGCTTTTTTTGCACCTTTTTATAAGGTTGGTGCACAGCCATAGTGTTAATCTCGTTTGTCTTCGTTTGTCTGTCCCCAGAGTGTAATAGTAGAAAAGAAATAAAGCATATACTTGTCTACAATCAGTTAGAAGGAAACATGCCCATTCATGTTCTTTCTAGCAAGGGTGTTTACATTCATTTCAAAATACTAGAGCACCAAATAGTGAGAACAAATGCTAAGAAACATAGCTTCTCCACTGAACTAGTGCTGGGATCTAAGATATCCACTGTGGTCAAATTATAAGGAAGGACATCTCCTGTTCAGTATTTAAGGCCCCACTTTACACCACTTATTAACCACAATCCATTTCTCTTAAAATTTGTGGTTGAATTTATGGATAATCTCACCTTCCTCTTTTCATCCAAATTCGTGTCTACTTTCTTCTCTTCTATTCCTCAACTTGATTTCAACTTGATTTTCCTTAAGAAAATAACTAGAAAACAAATGAGTAGGTGACCCATCCTTCATATATAAGGACATATATGAACATGTCTACTTATATGTGTAAATGGCTATAATCCATACAGGGCTAGGTAAACTGTTGTTTAACAGAAAGAATCAAAATTAACCAGTACAGTTTCTACTCACCTAAAATAATGCTTACCATGTATTCAGTTCCCAGAAAACACTAAAATTTAAAGAAGTTTTTTTTCGATTTTAGAGCTTGAAACATTTAGAAAATTACAAGGTGTCAACTGAGAGCTATGGTAATGGTAATTATTTGAGCTTATGAAACATGAAAGAAGGTTGCCAAAAGGAACATTGGATTCAATTAAGAGAATATAGGCTTATGTTTATTTCATGAGACACTATCCCAAATATATATATATATATATATATATATATATATATATATATATGTATATTACAGTGCCTGGTAAACACCAATCAATTGCTATCACATTGTTAAAATTATATTTTTCCAATTAAAATTAGGAAATGTACATTTTTAACATTGTAAGTACACATTGGTGCTCTCTTGGCAATTGTTTATTTAGCTTAAAGCTTCACAAATAAGCATCCTTGTTTGTATTCCCTTTTACTTCTGTTTTTACTTTAATGAATTAATTTTTATGTATATGATGTTTGTATGTTAGGAACATATATGGGATGGCATGCATGTGAAGGTCAGAGGGCTTTGGAAGTCAGTTCTCTCCTTCCATTAAGAATTCATAGGATACAATTTGTTTGTGAGCATTCACGGGAAGTATTTTTACCCATTGGCCCATCTCACCCACCCTGTTTTCAAATCTTGAATCAATTATGGCAGGGTAGCTTGTCACCAGTGTCACTTAGCTGTTGTTACTAAAGAAGGAATAAAAATTCCTATAATGAATGTCTATCTTTTAACTTCTAGCAATTCCACCTATCAAAGTGATAACATCAGGTTAGCTTCCCAGTTCAAAGGTAAAACTATATCACAGCCAAAATGTCTTTACCTCCTTCAAACTTCTCTAGGTCACTTTCTTTAAATCACTTTAGAGAGGTGTGATTGACATGTAAAAGCCATACATATATAATATATATTTATTTGCTCATAACAGTGTTTTTCTGATTACACTAAAATTATAATGGAACTTTAAAATCTGTACCACCTAGTGCTGCTGTGGCCATTGGAATATAACAACATTGCTTTGCTCGTGTGTTGTCATCATGCTGGGGTGAGCACATTGTGCTGCCGGTCAAATAAAGGCATAACACATGCAATAATAAATAATAGGTATGAGGCAGGCTGTACTGTCTAAGTGTTTGTACATACATTTTCTAACGTCTGCAGGTGAACTAATGCCTCTCTCGGAAGAAGGTCATATCCCTAAGCAACTAAAAGGATGTAATCATGGTAACATTTTTGAGAAGTTCTTGCTGGGTTCAGAATGATTTTAGATAAAGCAGGCTGAGTTTAATGATAAGAATATATTTGTAAAATCATCAAGGCTATAAAATTATATGTTTTGCCTCACGATGTTTTGTCCAACCCTTTCTATTATTACATGGGTTTTATTAATATTTTGTGTGTCAAGAATATCTAAAATCTATTCTGTTACAAATGATAAGTATGAAACACAGCATGGACTGTTCTTGTGAAAGCGAGGCCTCTGTGCTGGGACAGTTGAACAAAAAGAAACAGTGAGCTGTAGGGGGATATTTTAAGTATTTGTTATTCAAGTTACAGGAAGAGATTTGGAATTTGAACTAACCTTAAATCAGATCAGAGATATTCCTGCATAATCTTCCCCCAATACACAAACTTAGTGTAGTTCATTCCACTCTCTTCATATTTCGTGGTGAATTTATAAAAACCTCACAGTTCTGTTTGACTCCTTGCTTGAGATATTGTGAGAGCAAGTTTCCTTTGGGAACCGGCACTCCCTCCAGCAGAATGGACTTTGATTGGGGTAGTGACCTTGGAGCTCCTTGGCAGCAGAAAGTGATCTCACCCATTGTTTTCACATATTTGCTGGAATTTGGCGAGCTCCACATCACTAGTAATGACTTTTCCTCTGACAAATAAATCAATAAGGTTTTTAAATGGGAGGAAACACTTCAAAAGGAAAAAATAATTCCCATAGGATAAGGAATTAAATAAATCTTTGTAAAGCTCTATTTGTATAATCTAATTAAGAATACACTAGCTTGCAGAGTTTACTGACAAGTTGCTTTACAGGTTCATGTGTTGGGTTTTTTTTTTATTTACTTGGCTTTTGAAATTGTTATTCATTCATTGATTACATGATTTTAGGTTTCTTTTCATACTTGTATTACACAGTGTTCTTTATTTTTCTAATTATATAATTTCATTATGTGAGAGATTGTGTTTGAGAGACACTTTGTCTTATGTTGATTACAAATATGTGTGCACAGACACTAGATTTTAAAAGGATGTAATCATGATAACGTTTCTGAGAAGTACTTGCTGGGTTCAGAATGATTTTAGATAAACAAAATTACTGTGCTCTGTTTAATACAAGCAGCCTCTGGACTGTAAAGTCTAGGGAATGCCCACCCAGCCATGTGTAGTGTAGTGTTCTGAAATAATCAAAGCAAGTTTGTGATGAAGACAGTCCATCAAGACTACAAGGAGCCGAGATATTAGCTGGAACACTAATTATTCTCCTTCACCTTATAAACAAACATTTGAAAAAGACACAAGTAGATGAAAGCGAAACCACATCCATAGAGGTATAAACATGCACAGACTCCCACTGGGGAGTAGATGTGAACTAAGTCAGACACTGAAATAAATACATATATCCATACACAAATAGTAGATATGAGTTTGTTAGAAACTGTTTTCAGCTGTCTGACATGTGACTGCATTTGGATAGTGCACTGGTACAAGTTGAAACTCACAAAGTTTTTCAGTTTGTATTAAACACTGACTTCTCTGCCATGTTCTAATTTTTCATGGCATTATATAGTAAAACTGTGTAGGAAGTAAATAAACCAAAACACACTCCAAAGTTTCAGTTCTGTATAATGCCTTGTCCCTGCACTTGAATTTTTAATTTTATCAGCATAGTAGAAAATAATATGTAAAATAGTTGAATGATTAGAATCTAAGTTGATGATGGTATTTTGTATTGTCAATGCTTTACACATGGTGAAAAAGAAAAAGCATTTAATGAACAGAAAAATCTAACATAAAAACAATTAGGGATCTAGGAGAAAGACTGCTTCTAAATTAGCTACAGTCATTTGAAAGGCTGATACCGTGGGTCTCTGCATCTGGTTCCATCAGAGACTGGATGAAGGTTCTATGATGACAGGGTAGTCACCACTCTGATTACCAGGAAGGCCAGTTCGGGTACCCACTCCACCATTGCTAGGAGTGTTAGCTGAGGTCATCCTTGTGGATTCTTGGGAATTGGCTCAGCACCAGGTTTCTCCCCTAACCCCATAGTTGCTCTCTTTATCAAGATCTCTCTTCCATTGCTCTCCCACACAGCCCCTTTCCCCTCTCAACCATCCTGTTCCCCCATGGTTTCTCTCCCATCCATCCCCCATCCTTTCCAGCTCTCCCTCACTGTAAATCCATCTCATCTAATTCCCCTTCTCAGGGAGATCCATGTATCCCTCTTAGGATCTTCCTTGTTAGCTAGCTTCTCTTGTTAGCTGTGGATTGTAGTCTGGTTACCCTTTGCTTTACATCTAAGATCCAATTATAAGTGAGTACATACTGTGTTTGTCTTTCTGAGTCTAGGTTATCTCACTCAGGGTGGTTTTTCTAGTTCCATTTATTTACCTGCAAATTTCATGATGTCATTGTTTTTTTTATAGCTGAGTAATACTCCATTGTGTAAATGTGCTACATTTTCTTTATTCATTCTTTGGTTAAGTAGCATCTGGGTTGTTCTCAGGTTCTGGTTATTATGAGTAATGCTGTTATTAACATTGCTTAGCAAGTGTTCTTGTGGTATGATTGAGTATCCTTTGGGTATATGCCTACATTTTCTTTATTCATTCTTTGGTTAAGTAGCATCTGGGTTGTTCTCAGGTTCTGGTTATTATGAGTAATGCTGTTATTAACATTGCTTAGCAAGTGTTCTTGTGGTATGATTGAGTATCCTTTGGGTATATGCCTATTAGTGGTTATTCTGAGTTTTGATATCAATTGGTTCCCAATTTTCTGAGAAACTGCCATAATGATTTCTAAAGTGGTTGTACCAGTTTGCACTCCCACCAACAGAGGAGTGTTCCCCTGACTCAACATCCTTTCCAAAGTAAACTGTCCTCAGTATTTTTTATCTTAACAATTCTGACAGGTGTAAGATGGTATCTCAGAGTTGTTTTAATTTCATTTCCCTGATGACCAAGGATTTGAGCAATTCCTTAAATGTCTTTTGGCCATTTGACATTCTTCTGCTGAGAATTCTTTGTTTAGCTCTGTACCCCACTTCTAACTGGATAAATTTGTATTTTGATGTCTACTTTCTTGAGTTCTTTATATATTTTGGAGATCAGTCCTCTGTTCTATGTGGGAATAGCGATTATCTTTTCCCATTGTGTAAGCTGTTTCATTTACTGTGTTTTTTGCATTACCAAAGATTTTCAGTTTCAGAAGTCTCATTTGTTGATTGCTAGTCTCAGTGTCTGTGCCACTGGTGTTGTATTTAGAAAGTGGTATCTGGTGCCAATGCATTCCAGGCTAATTCTGACTTTCCCCTTCTGTAAGGTTCAATGGAACTAGATTTATCTTGAGGTCCTTGATACATTTGGACTTGAGTGTTGTTCGCGGTGACAGATATGGATCTATTTGCTCTCTTCTACATGTTGACTTCCAGTTATATCAGCACCATTTGTTAAAGATGCGTTCCTTCTTCCATTGTATCATTTTGGCTTCTTTTTCAAAAATCGGGTGTTAATGGGTATGTGGATTAATGTCAATGTCTTCAATTCTATTCAATTGGTCCACGTGTCTGTTTTTATGCCAATGACAAGTTGTTTTTATTACTATAGCTCTATAGTAGAGGTGAAGTCAGGGATAACTGACAGACCCAGATGTAGACATCTATAACCAAGCACCAGGATGAGCTTCAGGAATCCAATCGAAGAGAGGAAGAAGGTAATATATGAGCAAGGGAGGACAAGATCATGATGGAGAAATCTGCAGAGACAGCTGAACCAAGCTCATGAAAACTCGGTAACTATAGACTGACAGCTGAGGAGCCTCCATAGGACTGAACTTGACCCTCCATGTGTGCGAGACAGTGGTGAAGCTTGGACTATCTGAGAGGGCCCTGGCAGTAGCACCACGATCTATCTCTGGTGCATGAGGTAGTTTGTTGGAGCCCATTCCCCATGGTGGGATGAAATGCTCAGCCTTAAAGCAGGGAGGAGGGGCTTGGTACTGCCCCAACTTAATGCACCAAACTTTATTGACTCCCCGTGGAAGCACTTACCCATTGGGAGGAGTGGGAAGTAAGTTAGCTGAAGGTGAGGCAAGGAGGGAGGGAGGAGAGGTGGAGAATTGTGGTTGGAATGTAAAATAAAATTCAATAAATAAAAAGTAAAGAAAGGAAGGGAAGGGAAGGGAAGGGAAGGGAAGGGAA
>NC_022035.1:7837875-7846824 GCF_000317375.1 Microtus ochrogaster | reverse complement strand
AAGGGAAGGGAAGGGAAGGGAAGGGAAGGGAAGGGAAGGGAAGGGAAGGGAAGGGAAGAGGACTAGCTGATACCATTTGATTGTTCTTGCGAAGAACACTCCCTACCCTAGTCATGTAAAATAACATTCCAAGTCAGCCCACAGTTTAAAATAATTTTGGCACTGTTGTAAGCAATTTTTTGACAGAGGCAGGGAAGTTACTAGTTATACTGCATTGAACTGGTGACAGAAAAGCAGCAAACAACCTTGGCAG
This sequence comes from Microtus ochrogaster, assembly GCF_000317375.1. Taxonomy (NCBI): domain Eukaryota; kingdom Metazoa; phylum Chordata; class Mammalia; order Rodentia; family Cricetidae; genus Microtus; species Microtus ochrogaster. Next base: position 7,846,571 of record NC_022035.1, on the reverse strand, counting down.
GAAGTCTAACAGCACTGACAATCAAACATTTTGGATTCTCCTCCAGTAATCTAGGGAGAAAAATCATGTCCATGGGCAGGAATGGCATGGCATGGAAAGCTTAATTGGTGCAAGGTTCCAACACTGGAAATAGACAATGGAGGAAGAACTTATTATGAAATACAGCAGTAATAATTTCAATGTAACGGTTTGGTTTTATCTTCTGATTGGTGCCTACCAGCAACCTCCGATCCCCAAGATTCTGGTAAATAAAAGAAAATTGTAGAATAGTCAGGATTCCTTGCCAATAACTTAAACATTAAGGAGAAGTTTCTGGACTTTTCTGGCACTCTATTATTTCACGTCTCAAATTATACACACAATTCAAAGTGTATATTTTTATCTGGACTGCATATCCTCAGTAGAGCAAAGCTTGAGACACTGTGAATAACTACAAGTAGCCTAAATCATGTATCCTAAAACTTGAGTTTTGGCTGTACCTGTCTATGACTTCATGATAACCACCAAGATTTCCTTCAAACGTATACATGGCCAAGTATGCTGGCTTAGAACCTTTGATTCTCTAGTTATGTGTGCTAGCCAGATCCTTCATGTCCAGATTTTCTCTTCTTGGTTTTGAAAAGTTACTTTGTTTTTCTTTTCTAATTCCTGTCCTGTACATTTGTTCATTCTTAGTGAAATGCGAGGAAAATATCTGCCATCAGCATATAACATAGTCACTTTCTTCAACATATTGAATAAATGGGAAAAGACTAATCAATGAAAAGTGGGTTGCATACATCAGAAAGAATGGGTATAAGGCAAGAGGCAAGATAGGGTCTTGAGTTTCAAAAGTTGAAACAAGCCTGCCTCAAGCCAGCCTGCTTTAATGAAGTACATGACTTCCAAGGCTCACTCATTACTTAGGAGGTATAGGCAATGGACAGTTACTGAGGAATAGGGAAATATTTCTGCAGATATGTCCACAACGCGTAAGTGGAAGATCCAACAACCATGTAGATATAAGCAGAACTCAATGTAATTAGTGGGTTTTAAACATAACATGAAGTTAGGAAAGGTCACATTGGGAGATAAATGCAGAAAGTTGGAGAGAAAAAATAAGAATTTATGATCATATTTCATGTGCATGCAATTCTCAAAAATAAAATAAATTTTGAAAGGAAATAGACTAGGAATATAATACAAAACAAGGTTTGTTTCTGTTTTGAGACAGGATCTTGTATCTCAGTTTAGGATGGCCTTGAACTAATAACCTTCCTGCCCCAGCCTCCTGAGCACTGGATCCCATGTGAGTACCTCCACACCCAGCTCCAAAAGGCCTTTCAACAAGAAATGCACTCTATGACGATAATTATATTCAAATCAAAATAAGTCTTTGTATTATTTCATTTAAATGTTATAGAAAGTGAGAATTTTGCATCACCTAATTTAATTCTAAAATCAAATGTAACTTTAATGATTTTCTTACACAAACAAGAGAACTGAAACATTCACTTTCAGTTTTTTACGTCCAAATTTAATATCCAGCTTAAACTTGCTTATAGATACATATCCACATATTTATATAGATAACTCACATATGTATATATACACATATATTTCATACATACATACATACATACATACATACATACATACATACATACATTTCCTGGAAAAGGATAGAAAAGAATTGACTGTTACACTGAGGAATATCATATCTTTTCCCTTTAAGGTTATATACATCATATACGCTTGTGTAGTCAATGAACAGATAATAAGCATCTAATATTACCTAGTCTTTTCCTTGAAAAAGTCCTTGAATGACATTAATTTTAATGGTCTTCTTCCCTATGGTTTATATATTCTGAATCTATCAATATTTTACATTTAAATATGTATGAGAGAACAGGCACAAAATTATGAATTCCATTTTCTTTGGCTCTCCCTTGAAAGGGAAAGATAAACTTCCATGTACCATACACTCTGCCATTTTAGAAACTATCTCTATAAAGTCAGAATTATACCAGGCTTTTATTTTGTTCATGGTAGTTGGTTGGCTACTTAAAATAACAAAATACTTACATAATCTAGTCCTGACACTAATATATGTCTCCTCACAATACTAATAGTAAGTAATACTGAGTAAACACATTGAGATATTTAGGGATGTTAAAAAGAGAAATTAGGACAAGAGACTCCCTGGTGGTACTTTTTTAGGTAAACTTTTTTTTTGCTAAGTCGGAGAGGTCTAGTGCCCTTTCTCAAAAGTATTTGGAAAATAAGATATTGGACACTAGAGGAATGGTCTTGTGCCCCTTGCATAATAGAATCAGATAGCCTAGATTCAAGGTAGAATTCTGCCACTCCCTTCTTCACTCCAAAATGGAACAGTATTTCCATAGTTGCACATATAACAGGATTATTATAAGACTACACAAGGTTATGCATGTAAAAGCTGGGAAAGAGAAAATGGCTTTGAAAAACAATTAATAATAAAAGATAGCTTTAAAAATAATTAGATACTAAGAATCAAAGATAGTGCTGAATAAAAATAGGCAGGTAGATAACATAATAACTTTTAACTACTTAGGCTTTCTAAATACAGTAATATGCATGGCCAAGAATCATCATATATATATATGTGTGTGTGTGTGTGTGTGTGTGTGTGTGTGTGTTTCCACAAATTAAAAAGCTTGCTTAGATCTATCTTTAATATATTAGAATAGAATAAATTATTAGCAAAATAGATTCATATTATGTAACAATATGTTTTTATTTTGCCCAAGTCACAAAATTTCTGATTCTATTTATACTAGCCAAGAGAGCCATTTTAAATTTAAGAAATATCAAATATAACACTTAAGAGGTATTATCTTTAACTTTAATTTTGGAGCAGAAAATAAAATTATTTTGTGCAAAAGTCATTCTCTCATGCCAAGGATGTGTAAAGATCATGTTTGTGGTATTGGTGATGTCTAAGAAATTAAATGTTTATCTGTGATTGCCAAGATCATGGAGCATTTTGACCTTAAAGTAAGATATTGAACTTAGTGCTGTATCACAGATTTGCTTTTATTTGCCTATCATATCTGTATGATTTTACCCAAAATTAATTTAGCCCTTCACTTTAAGCATGGCATTCTAAAGAAACCTGGATATAAAGCAGATTTTGCTCTAATTACTTCTTGAAATGCCAGATGTTTGTATCTGGAGAATCTTCCACACAGAACTCTATGACTTGTGAAAATATTCAAAATACCAGAGACTGGCTCACTTAAACAAAAGAAAAATTACTGTTGAACATCTATTAGAACTGGAATTCAGAATATTTGCAGGGAGAAAGTGTAAAGCTAAAATAAAAGTATTAATTGCTGGCAGAATTATTGTTTTTATTATTGTTTTAGAACATTCTTCTTTTTGAGAATTTCACATATAAATCCTATTTTTTACATCATTCTTCAGCTCTAAATCCTCCTGCCCCTGAAACTCCTTCTTAAGCTCATAACCCTTTATTTGGTTGTTGTAATACGCATATATTAATATATACTGTATACATATATTATACTGTGTATATTTATATATTAAATATTATATATAGTGCAGCTTGCTGAACCCTCTTAGTGTTGCTCATATGTACATGTTTAGGACTGACCAGTGGGGTTGCTTAACGTAGTAGTAAGCTTGTCCCTGAAGATTATGGATTCTTCCTTACATAGAAATCTTTAATTGCCTTTCATTCTTCATGTAGGGGTGAGGCCTTGTACCAATGCAGGTGGATATGTCTTGCCATGCCATCATTACTGCAGCTCACAACATTCCAAACTGGCTAACACTGATCACTGCTTTTCTACTCTGGAAATGTGTGTAGCACCTTCCTACACTGTGCAAGCCACTAAGGACTAAGCTTCCAGGTCACTTCCAGCTTTATTTCTATGTGTTCCAAGACCCAATTCTTCAGCAGTAAGATACTGATGAAGTATCTCTACTTCAGTATTCTACAGCAGTAAAATACTCTATATTTTAAATATAGAGTATATTCTTTTTAAATATAGAGTGTATATGGACTTGCTGGATCAAATTAAATTTTAAAAGACATCTCCTGGTGTTTTTCCAAAGTTTATAACACTTGGTATTTATTTCCATCACCTATGTAAAAATTTTTTTTGGGGGTGGGGATTTTTTGAGACAGGGTTTCCCCGTAGCTTTTGGTTCCTGTCCTGGAACTAGCTCTTGTAGACCAGGCTGGCCTCGAACTCATAGAGATCCACCTGCCTCTGCCTCCTGAGTGCTGGGATTAAAGGCATGTGCCACCACGGCCTGGCCTAAAAATCTTTTTTTTATCTTATTTCTCTAAGTAGTTTTTTACTGACAGCCTCATGCATGTCTAATGCCATTACATCTTTATTTGAAGTTATATTTTTTGTGTGCCACAAATCTGAACACTTAATTATTAAATGATTTGTTATGATTACGTAAATATTCGTGGGTGGATATGCATTTGTGTGTGGCCATGTGTGGCCATGTGCAGAAGCATGTGGAGACCAGAATTGATGTCTGCTGTCTTCCTCATTCACTCACTCTCCACATTATTGAGGCAGGATTTCTTGATGAACGCAGAACTCACTGATTTGGATAGTCTAACTAGGCAGCTTGCTCTTAGACTCCCCTGTGTCTGAACCAAGTCCTGCGACATACTCAACCAGCATTTTCCTGAGTCCTGGGGATCCAAACTTCATTCTCCGAGCTTGTAGGACAAATACTTTTCCTGCAAACTCAAGTTCCTTGTTACTCACTCTTTTCATTTATATATGGCTTGTCTTGTTCTTTTATTTATATATGTGTATGTAGATAAAAAGCAAAACATATGTAAGCTTTGCTTTCTATTTGTGGCATTAAGTTTTATAGTGATTCATATTATTTCATAATAACTAAATCTTTGTAATAAACATTAAGAATGTCAGCTCAATGAGCATGCGTCAAACTGAACTTTCTGGATGCGGCTGACAATGGGGGTTGACTGAGAAGCCATTGATAAAGACACTGGGAATTGTTTCTACTTCATATACTGGCTTTTTGGGATCCTGGACTATTTGGATGCAAAGCTTCTTAGTCCTGGATGTAGCAGGGAGGGCCTTGGACTTCTTACAGGGCAGGGCTCCCTGCCCCCTCTTAAGAAGGGAGGGGGAGGAAGGAAGATGAGTAGGGGAGCAGGAGGGGAATGGGAAGAGAGGAGGAAGTGTAAATTTTTGAATGAAAAAAATAATAAAAAAAGAATGTCAGCTCAATAATGAGATAACTCATACAAGTCTTCAACGCTGGTGTATGTTTCCTTTCTGCCACAACTTCTGCATTGTAGCTGATGTACAATGCATATCTATTAATAAACATCTATGCAATCTCCTAGATTTCTTGAAAGATTTACATTAAGTTGTTTAATATTAAGCTTACATCTAAATTTTACCTTATGTATATGTGAGGAATAGCTTCACTTTCTGGACTCTTTCCTTTGCCTGCTTGTACTGTGAAACTCGAGGTGGATTAATTAATCTAGATTACCTGGACTATGACCTTCTCTGGCTGAGTTATTCATCTGTCCTTATACAACACCATATACATTTTCCACAGTGACTCTGCTCTGCCCTTCAGTGGAGACAGTCAGTGCTCCTTTTCCACAGTCTTTACAAGCTTTCCCTAGATGGCACATATTGACATCACTATGTAATCAGGCTCATCTTGATCTCCTGGTCTTCCTGCCTCAGACTCCACTTCCTGAGGATACAGACATGTGCTATCACTTTTTGTCCCCAATGAGTAATAAGATTTTCACATCTAAGAAAAAAACTGTTTTACTTATAACTGCTAAAATTAATATCTCATAAGATTAGTAATTCCCATCATAATCTTAATAATTTCCATTTCCTAGTCATGTTTTATACTTAAAATGGTATAGTGTTAATTAAAATGCTTGATTTTTCTCATTACACTTATTTTGCGCATTTTCCAGCTGTTATAAAAATAATTATTAAAAGATTTCCTAGGCCAAGGTGCTTATTAGAAATAAACTATTGATTTTTATACATATGAGTTTTATTCATCAACTCTATCAAATTCCTTCGAATTCCAAAAATGTTTACTACATTCCCACAAGCTGTCAGTGTCCAACATTGCTAACAAAACAAATGTGTCTGCCCTTTTAAATATGCGTGTCAGGAATTTCATTTGCATCATATTTTTACTTGCATAAACTTTCAACAACAAGACATAAGAAATTTGTTTTGCAGAGGATGCGTTTAAACTTACTGAAGCAATAATTTTTGATTATTAAGATAGCTTTGAAAGTTAATTAAAAATCAAGATATTTAGAAATACTAATTTTTTAAATTTAACTTCTTTAATTTCAAGTCGCATGCTTAGGATAATCAAATTTTTCTGTATGTAAGTTGAGATTAGTCTATTATAAAATAATCAAGGACAAGAAGTCTTGTAACATTGGTTGTATTACAGAATCTGTAAACATTGAATTCTGTTTCACGAAGTGCAAAATACGAACAGTTTAGAATTTGTGTTCCATTAACTTCCACTGCTGCCCGGATTTGACCAGGAGACCTACTGGTCTTGAAATAAGGCACAAATAGTGTATGTACTTTCCTTCTGATTGCTAAGGGAAGAGACCCTTAATGTGGCAATTTTCATTTAACTCTATGTTCTTTTCATGCCCTATTATTTAAAGAACAGCAAGTTAAGTTTTAATAAAAAGCATGATGGTTAATCTTGCTTTTCATGGTTCTCTTCCTAATTAGATAGACACTAAAATCTAATGAAGGTAAATGTAATGTAACAATAAAGAAACTGGACTTTGACTGTTGGTAAAATGTGTAAGTAGATACTAGTGTGGTGTATTAGTGTAATTTGCTAGACAAAAATACCCAAAATCTATTATATCTTCCAGGTGTCTGTTAGTATTCATCTATTACAGCTATAATTAATGTGTTTCCAATAAAGTTATGGGGTCATTAAGAAGATTAAGTTTTAAAATGAATTTATTATTTAATGATACCTACATATTTACACACATGAAGGCGATATTGAGAATATAACCCAAGATCTATGAAAATTTCAAATCGCTTGAGATTATGGCTATATCAGTTGGAAACAAAAATTAGTTTATGTATCTGAAAAATAGAATCACTTGTGTTTGAACTGTGCATGCCAAACTGATGGGAAGCTCCTATTGCTGAAGACAACACCTAAACAATCATCGAAGATGGAGAAGTTGAGCTGATGCCTACCTAGAGCCTCCATCCCTACTGAGTAGTGTTCGTTGTGCTAGAAGATACTCTGCATGCTACCAAGGGACTAGCAACAAACCCTTCAATCTACAATAGCAGCCATCCTGCCAGACACAGTGGTTTACAGTGGCACAGCGCATATGTAGTGCTAACACACCAATATCTGACTGGATTTTTAAACCCCATTTTGTAAGATGGGACCCATTCCCCAAACTGCTTAGGTCTCAAGAACCTGAGACTAGATGGGCCATGGACCTAGGAGGCATTAAAATAATACTGTTCTCTTAAAAGAACAGCAATAAAATGACTCCTAATAACATTCTGCTAAATCCGTAGATCAGTGTCTCACTCAGCCATCATCAGATACCCACAGATGGATAATAATGTGCTGAGAATGAGAACCTTGGAACACTCAGTTCTAATTGCGATGAGTCTATCAATTCAGAGAACCCCCATGGAACAAAAGGAAGGAAGGGTGTAAGAGGCAAGAGAGATTGAGAATACCAAAAAAAAAAAAAAAAAATAGCCTTCTAAACACAGTCGGACTGATGCAAATATGAACTCACAGTAACTGTAGCAGCATGCTCTGGGCCTTCACAGGTCTGGAGCAAGATGGGAAATAGGCACAGCCCACATTCTTCACCAAGAAGCTATCTACAGTTGCTAACTTCTCACAAATAAAAACTTATTTTTTTTCCCAGCAGAGTCTCACTGGCTATACAAATTCCTTAAGTCTAGGCCCCATACCCCGTAGGAGACTGCCAACACAAAAGGAACTCAATGACATTTTGGGAAAGTCTTCATCTCATAATGCTTTGACACGGTTTTTTTTTTTCTTTTCCTTACTGGTTTTCTGTGTATACATTATGATTTCCAGTTCTTTGTTTTTATAGGGATTTGTTGTGTGTGTCTCTGATATGAGCTTCTCAAGGGTTTTCTTTGACTCTTTTTCTTCTGTTTGCTTACTTATTTTGCCTTACTCTGGGTATTTTATTTTTACTTAAAATAATTTTAATTTATTATGATTAATTTTTAGATGTATGTCTACATTCTAATGAGAGAAAGAAACAAAGGGTGTGGATTTGGAGGGTGGAGACATAGGATAGAATCTACAAGGATTTGGGAGAGAGGAAACCATAATCAAAATATATTATATTTAAAAATCTTATTTTCAATTAAAGATAAAATGTGTTCCTTCTACTTGTTTCTCTTTCAAATGACTGTCTGCTAGTTGTTGAGAATATCTTTAAATACAGTTCACAGTTGCTTGTAAAGCACAGATGTAATGCCACCATGATGAATTTTAAATAAAATTATTTAAATAAAATAAACAAATTTACAAATAAACCACCAAATAGAATCAGTGACTTTATATTTTCCTACAAAAATACTTTTTCCTTTGACATTTTCTTTTTTTTTTTTTTT
>NC_022035.1:7833264-7836656 GCF_000317375.1 Microtus ochrogaster | reverse complement strand
ATTGGGTTGATTAGCCTTTTACGGTCTAGTTTCTTGAGTTCTTTATATATTTTGGAGATCAGACCTTTGTCAGTTGCCGGGTTGGTGAAGATCTTCTCCCAGTCAGTGGGTTGCCTTTTTCCTTTGACATTTTCTTATAGTACAATATGGTAAAATGTTACTGAATGTATTATTTCAAAAGAATCAATTATAGGAATAAAATATCCTGTTAAGTGTCTTCTGAGAAACATGAATAAGACATTGAGAAGAGTTATGCACAGCTGTGTGAATCTAGAAAGAAGAAGCACTAGGAATTGAGAGAGCAGAGTAAAAAAACTATAAAAGTGAGCTACTTTGTGGAATTTAAGAGAGCAGGCAAATGTATACAATATAATAAATGCTGTTGGACTCGATTCCTTAGACTCTGACATATTTGAGAATGAGCAAGAGAAAAATGCAAGTTCTACTTGGACTATATGCTCTGTAAACCTTACTTCTTTCTGAACTAGATAAAAAGGCATCATGAGGAATTCCTGCTGAGTCACAGAATCACGTTTGGATGCCACAGAGGAAATGGCTGGATAAACTGTACTGTTCTATCAGGGCACAGTTCCCACAAGGAGCCCAGGCCTCTTCACTCAATACTCAATGTCTGGAGAGCTACAGATGCTCTCTAACTGAAACAAAAACAAAAGCAAAAAAACAAACAACCCTCGACTCAACCTTTAGAAGCTTACATCCCAATGTTTAGTTGTGTTCCCATCTCCTCCAAGCCACAACTAATTTCACCTGCCTTAGACAATCTAAACTATGCAATCAAAGAACTTGGGCTGTAAGAAAGGCAGAAAGACTCAGTCCAAGGTAGGCATGGAGTAACAAGCTATGATATTTACCTTGGTCAGTCCCTTCATTTGTATATTTAATAATTATCCTAATGTTTCACCCTGATATTTCAATATCAGCAATATGCTGTTGAAATTTCATGTGTCTTTGCAAAGGAAATTATACTCAGCCTTCCCCAAAAACTTTCTTTTTGACTGTTTTGTATCTCTTGATGACATTTGTTTCTCCTCTAATTAAATTATAATTTACAATTAATTGAAATATACATTATATTGAATAATATAAATTGAATAGCATAATAGGTTATATGGAAAGATAAACAAATAAAAAATTAATGTGATTAATACAAAAATTTAATTCATAAATATTTACTAGACAAAGAAAGAACTTTGCAGTATCCCAGTTTCTCTAACTGGTTGCAAGACCATATTAAAATACAATTTTGTTCTTAGTACATATTCGATTTCCTAACAGCCTCCAGCTAGAATCTGATCTCCTCAGTCAGTATTCCTAAGATACTGAAAATGTGTTAGGATTCTATTGGTCTGGAATTGGGGATCTGCCTTTACAATCCTTGTAAGAGTAGAGCAAGGAAACAGTTTGTTATGGACCAGAAGTCCATTGCTTGAAAACATCAACACCAAATACTCCCCCATTTTTCTCCACAGTTGATTAGTTAGCATTAAGAAGAAAATATAACCTGTTGGTTTCTCTAACTGCCAAATCAGTGGAAATACTGTCTCTGGGTGAAAGCATACATCATCTGGGAGATTAAAATTGCTATGGCAGAATTTGCAAAGTCATGGGAATAAACATCTAGATTTTTCAAGTGGATCATGAAGTCTCTATCCTATTTTTCTATTCCCAGAAATATATTTTTCTCTTTGAGATAAGTAGCAACATTTATGTGTTGATTAGTCCCAACACTGAGTATTTTCCAGGTAACAAATTAACTAAAACGTGTCATGCCTCTTCTCTTCCCATAAGGTTAATTACTCCACGTGTTGAGATGCCTTCTAGGATCCGCTGGTTCTGCTACAACAATCCTTTGCCTTTATCCTTCTGCTACTTATTTTAGTTCCTTATTCAGAAACAATAGGATGCCAGTACTGTAAATAAGCATTGAGTCAATTGCTAGTGAGCATTTTGGAATAAAATTGATTTTAATAGCAGGATATAATTGTTTGTTCAAGTGAGATTAAACTGCTGCCGCTGCCGAGGTCTGGATTCAAGGTCTAGTCTACCATTGTTTTTTAAAATGCACTGATGTTCATAAACAAGGACTGTCCACTACTACCCAGATAGTAGAAATCAAGAGAATTTTCTTCACTGCATTGAACGGAAGTACATGCAATATTTTCATACTTGCAAGTCTGGCCACCCCATTCCAGGTACAAGAACTGACGTGATTGTAGAATACAAGAACTGACTGGGAAATTTACTGTGCTTCCAAACTCAAGAAAAGGTACAACTACGCTAAATCCTACCTAGATTTGAGTTTGTCCCAAGGACATATGACAGGCAAGTTTGGAGCTGCTGTTACTAAAGCTAGGATGAATTTAAAATGCATTTGCTTCACATTGAGACTCATTCGATGCTGCCAATTTATAGTTTTCTTAGCAAATGGATCATATTCAAACATCTAAAGAAGTCAGGTATGGTGTTACTTTTCACACACTCCAGGCATAAAGAGGCTATGGCAGAAGAATCATGAGTTTGAGACAGTCTAAATAACTTAGAGAACTACCTTCTAGGTTACATCAGAAGGTGCTGTCTGAAAACAAAAAAACATAAGCAAATACTGGAAAAACGTGTGTATATTTCCTCTAAGACTCAAAATTTCAACAAACATCATATGCCCCTCAGGCCCTAGAGAAGCAAGGTATTGCTGTTTGTCATTGAGGAGCGTTGCCCTGGACTGTAGGACATCGAGACCCCTTCATGTGAGACTTTTTGCATCTACATCAGATCTCTTTCTCATTTCTAGCATTCACTTTACCCTGGACTCGCTATATTGCTACTTTCTGATTATGAGTTCACTGGCAGACAGACAACTCTACACATATCTAGGGGGACAGATTATGATAGGAACAGAACCCCTACATCTTAAACCTTAGAAGTATGTAGAGGTGCCTGTGAGGAAGGAAAATGAAAGCCCTACCCCATGCTATGTATTCACTAGAAGAAAATACAATGCACCAACTGTCTTATAATTATTTTTACTAATGTGTATATGTACATAATGATTTATAATGTGAGAAATGGCTTACAGTATGAGGGCATGGGACTCATACACTGACAAGGAAATATAAATTGAGATTGCCCCATTAGAGGATGCTTTGGTGGTATGGTTAAACTGTGTGATCCTGTGGTTGAGAATCAGTACGGTGGTAGAGCTCCAGTGTCAGCATTTAGGCATCTATACTAATCTGACCTTGGGGTTCTTACAGGATACGTCCTCAGCTGCAGCCACTAAGAACACCTCCTGTGCACATTTACTATGATCTTTTTTAAAAGGGCCATGCCCACCTCCCATCTATCTTTTTCTGTCTGTTCCTCTCTCTCTCTCT
>NC_022035.1:7800622-7833164 GCF_000317375.1 Microtus ochrogaster | reverse complement strand
CCCCCCCTCTCTCTCTGCCTCTCTTTTCTCTTCTTCTGCTCCTTTCCTCACAGGCTGATCTCCCTCCTTCCATCCCCCTTTTTACATTCCCTTTCTTCTATTAGCCGCTCCCCCCCCACACACACAAGAGCTCTGTTGCATGGCGTCTTTCTCTCATGTGCCATGTTTTTAAATTACACCTACTCTTTCATGCACATGGCTCTCTGTTCAATCCCACCAGAACAGCTGGAACTATGACACAATTAAAGTGATCTCTGATACTTTTACAAATAATGGCTTACATGTATACACGCAAATAAATATCAGCATCTGCTTAAGGATTTTCTTAAAAGATAGATTTGTATACATCTTTAAGAAATACGTACATAAATCATAAGTAGAGACATTTGGCCCTTCATTTGGTAGATAATGATCCTCATGTTTACTGCAAGAATACGAAGACCTTCTTAGTGGAAATACTAAGAAATGATTCATGAAGTACTTTTTGTGAGGGAAGCTAATGTTCCCTCCACATCCACCCAGTGAGGCATCTTTCCTTGGGACAAATTTGCCTCCTGAGATCTGGGAATCTGGGTGAGTTGGAGCTGCCTGACTAACATTTCAATGTTGGCAGGGTCTGGAGAGAATTGTCTGGAAAGCCTGCAGTGCACATCTTATACAATCAGAGTCCTATATGGTGACAGGTCTTCCTGGAGACCACGCTGTAGTGAAGGAGGGCAACATGGGATTATTTGGAGAGGTGTTCAACAGCAAAAATCTGGTACCTTCTCTTTTGGCAATTCAAGAGATAACATGAGCTTGAGGGCATTTCCTAGAGTACTCAGGCTTCTTAAAAAACACAGGCACTTCTTTTCATGGCTAATATTCATAGTAATAATTATATGAACATGGACAAGATATATACTTATATAAGTACTTCTTGTGGAACATTATAACCAGGCATAGTAACTATTATTAACTATATTAACCTGTCATCTCCAATAGCCTCCTGTAGCATAATAAAAATTTGTGATATATTTGCCCTACCCTAAAAGATCTATATATTTTAAATGTTATCAGTTTATAATTCATACATTACTTTTTTCTCTGAAGGAAAATTGCTTTATTTTCCTTCTACTTTAAATGTCAATTTAGTTAGATTTGTTATAACACTTGAAAATATTTAATAAAGGAAACCTTTTAATTAAAAATATCTTACCCATTTTGACAGATAGGTACTGAAGGGGAGAACATGTTCACATTTGTGGTTAGTTAAGCCCAGATTGCCCCTCAGTTTAATACTTGACTTCCTACCTGTCTTGTGCCATGTCAGACTGGCATTTAAACAGAGTCTAGCTCCTCTCATTATTGTCTCCCTGAAGCATAGTCTTCTATGTGCCCGTAATTGGAAAAAGAGATCTTTTCCATTATACAAAAATACATTGGAGATTACAAAGTGCACATGTTGAAGCATAGTGACAAGACGTTATGGCCTAAGCCTATTACCAACACTGGGCAACTTCCATCAAGTGGAACAAATGTTCTAGTGGGGGTTTCCTTACAGCTGAAATGGCGTTTCATTTGTCCTCTTTATTACAATTTATTTAAAGAGGTTGATTTTTAAATCCCATTTCTGAATTTCTTTCCTGAGCCTCTTCAATCCTTTGAGAAGGTATTATGAAATGGCAAACAGGATTATCTTCTTTTAAAAGGTTTAGCTTTCCCACTTCTCTCAGTGTAGAAAGAGCTAAGCATTTTGTGTTTTCCATGCTACTCACGTATTTCAAAAAGTTATTAAAGGGTTACTGAGGGTTGGATAATATGTTTTAAATTACTATCTATTTCTCAAGTGTTGTAGGAGGTCACTTGTTTGTTCCCGGCTGCTCAGCCCCCAATGAACCACACAGTAACGGTATTAATTAAATCACTTCTGCCTCTTTTATAGATGAGAGAGTGTTTGATTAAAAAGGAGGAAGCTCTCTCTAGGACAGGTTAAAGACAGGTGAGCGCCACCGAGCCTGGATTAGTTTGGGAGATGAGAGATAGCAGTAGAAGAACCAGTGGCCAAAGCTAGGACCCAGTGGAAACGCATGATGCCCTTAAATTGGAGCAAGCAGATGTTTGTCAACTTGTTCTTCAGTTGTGTGTAATTTCTGTGGGACACGGCGTAGATGGAGCATTGTGTTTAGTCGTGGTGCAAGTTTTGCCTGGAAAACGTTATGAACACAAAAGAGTGAAGGCTTGAAAAGTAACATGTAAGCTCTAGCTTCTTATTGGCTATCTCTTACATCTTAACCTATTTCTACCAATCTGTGTATTGTACATGAATGTGGCTTACCAGCAAGATTCTTTCCAGTGTCTTTCTCTGGCAGAGGTACATGGCTTCTCACTGATGCCACCTTCCTTTCTCCCAGCCTTCAGTTGAGTTTTCCCTGCCTAGCTTTACTCTACACTATCACAGGTCAAGGCAGGTCCTTTATTCATTAACCGATAAAAGCAACACATAAACAGAAGGACTTCCCACACCATTCAAGAACTCCTTATATATTCCAATTCCAAGCCTAGTTTCCACTTTTATTACAAATAAAATACTTTTTTACTACCATCACCTACAACTTTCATCAAAATTTCTTCTTGTTTGTTAGCATTACACAGTTTATCAAATGACCACATGCTGTACATTTTTTCTGTATTGAAGCACAATAAGCCAATGAATAAATAAGACCACCCTGAAATCTTTGGGAGAGTGTAAAATTTAATAGCAGAACTTTACCTGTAAATAAGCACTACTTTACCTGTAGACATTTAGAGGTATGGGAGTCAATAAATTACCTAATGTCTTTTTCTGTATTAGGAGAGGTAACAAATTTTCAAATAATCTTTTGCTTTAATAAATAATTACACAAGATGGTAACCAAAATATTGATCTCTCTCATATGCAGTCTTATAATACAGTTTTGAGTCACTGGAAAAGCTAACTTCCTCATAGAAGTGTTTAATGGCAAAAAGGAATAATCCACTATAACATCAAATTCATTAAGGAATTACTTTCAACAGCTACACAGTGCTGGTATTACTCATTAAAATAAAATTCCAAGGGGATAAACAATAAGAAAACTTACTGCTGATATTTCTAAACAATAAGAAAACTTACTGGTGATTTTTCTAAATTTCAAATGCAGATTCCTCACTCTGTGTAAAGCTTAAATGGTAGCTGTCAGTTTGCTTAACCATCCTATGAGGACTATTACAATATTAAAATAACTCGACACATTCTGCAATTGCCATTTAAATATAATATCTTATATGTTCTCTTATTAAAACCAGACTTTCATGAATGCTTCAAGGGCTCTAGCAAGTATTTGATTGCTTTATGTAGCTGGAGAAAAAAAGGGGATTGGGGGTTGTAGAGAAACAAGCAAACTTTATCAACAGAGAGATGTTCACACAGCAGTATTTTGCACTCAGAAGATGATAGAGAGTGAGTCATGAAGGTCAGGTGGAAGCGTTCTAACTTAGGGCAGTCTGACAAGGCAGGCACTGTGGGCTTCCAAAGAGATGATGAATGGGATGTACATAGGTGTGCTAGAACTTCCTTTTGACTGAACAATGTGAGGTAGTGCCTCCTAAGTCTGTCAGAAGAAGGAGAACAATTGGTCATGACTTTAAAGTGAAAATGGAGAGTAATTGGTGATTTGAACCAATGTGTCCTAGCAGGATTTGCAATGTTTTGTTACTAAACTGCTTAGAGAAGATTTGGACATGAAGAATCGTGAAGAATGAGAAAACCAAAGCAGGGAAACTTAGGAAGTGATGCTGGAATGTGGGCATCAGTGTGTTTATAGTAAGTAGAGATGGCGACCCTAAGGCAGAAACTGAAGCAGAGACTGTGGATAAACACTGCTTACTCATTTGCTTCCCATGACTTGCTCAGGCTACTTCTTAAACAACCCAAAAGCACCTGCCCAGAAGTATCATCATCCCCATCAATCATTAATCAATAAAATTTTTACAGGCTTTCCTTTATAGACCTATCTAATGGGGGCAACTCCTCAATTGAGATTTCCCTCTTCAGATTTATGTCTATGTTTGTGTAGAGTTTACAAAAGCCAACCAGCACATGGGGCTGTGGTGATATTTACCTGGGTAAAGTCCTTGCTACACAAACATGAGGTACTGAAGTTAGATCCACAGTGCTCATGTGAAAATGCAGGTAGTGAAGTATGACCTGTTATCAGTGTTGAGAAGTGGAGAAGAATTCTGACAGGCGAAAATCCTGCTAAATGATACTTTTGATAAGAATTGCAAAAATTAATCAAATCTTTTTTTATCATTTTCACAGTTTTAAAGGGAGTTTTTACCCTATTTCTAAAAACAGGTTACAGTTTTTCACATGGAGTAGGTTTGAGAGTTGGCCTTGAATTTTCACTGGAAGGGCTGGAGCAGCATGGAGATAAGGAAGCAGCTGCATGCAGGCATTTGCTGTGCATGGAAGGATGGAGCATCTAGCATTTGCTCTTTCAGGCGGGCCTCACTGCTGTAATAGTGTTCCACTGCGGAACACACACCATGCTGCTAACATCAAATTCAGCTGCTGACCAGCAATGTGGCCCTCAGGTTTAAGAGGGAGCATATGATCACTCCAGCTGGCAGGTGACATCAGCTGGCGACGTTCCCAACAACTCAACAAAAGATTTTCAAATATCAAAGCAAGGCAAAGACCTCTGTCTTTCTCAGAAAAAAAAAGGTTTTAATGTGTATGCATTTGCTTCCATAGGCATTATTACATCTGTTTTGTTGAATTCTGTGAAAGAAAGGGCTGCTAATAAAATTTAGAGAATTTGTAAATGCATTTGTTCAAATTGATAAATAAAGGAAACAAAATTTTATGCTAATGACAGAATTTCAACTTGAATATAATTACAAGAAGTCTCTAAGCAAGGTTTCATCTAAATATAAACAAATCATGATTTAGACTGACTAGTTAGTTTATAAAAACTTAAGGCATATACATTTATTGAGGAAAGAAGTTTGTTGATCTTTTAGTAAAATGTAATTTCCACATATTAAAAGACCATGAGGATGAGGCTTCATTAGCTAACCAAGGTTGTGTAACACAAGATCAGCAGGTTGGGTCTCTTGGCTCTGAACCTAGTATTCATCACTGTCTGACATGCCACAATTTGGGGATTAAGAGGATCTGAGAAACCTTCCACTCAGTTTTAAAAATCATAGAATCAAAATTATGCATGCCTTATTAGCATTGTATTCTAGCATAAAATCTCTGAATTTAACTTTGCTATAAGATCAAGAGATTGGAATGCAGATATAATAGCCAATTGCTAATATTGGTACAAGAGAAAAACTTATCTGCCTAAAAATGCATGTCAGTTTCTTTTCTTTCCCAAGAAAAAAACAAGTACTTTACTTTTTAGGACAATACATTTCATGACATAGCATCAATGACCATTCTGACATGACAAAGTATTCAAGCCTAGGCATTTTGGATAACGCACATTAAATATATTTTAAATACTTGCTCAAAATTTATTTGGTTGTATCACCCATATTGGGAAGGTTTGGTAATATTGTGCACAAGCAACATACAATTTCTCATCTTAAAGGAAACCATCTGTTGAACTAAGAAATGCTAATGCATTTACTGCCTTTTTAAAAAAGGAAAACTTGCTTTTTAATTGATTAAGAATATTTTAAGTGCTTGCTACAGACTAAGTCTACAGGGTGTTAAAATTGACATACTTCTATCTTGTTTTTAAATGTCAAGATGACTCATATTTATGAACAGTTATATAGACTCCTCACAGTATAATAATTCTCAAGGAGTAAAGAATTACCTGGTTTGGGGAGGGTGCTGCATGTGGTTGACTTCTCAATAATCCAACTCCTACAGTTCAGAGCATTTCAAGGTACCTGAGTGGAAGGGTTAGAGTTTGGGATTTTATTTTTGTTTCATTTCCTACTGATAAAATGACATGGTCCTACCATGTCTACTGTGCCTATTATGTAGTTCATTCCACGGTCAATATATTAGGCATTCTTCCTCAGCTGAGTTCACTGAGTATGCAATGGGAGTTTGCATTTATTAATTCCCACAAAATAGCCTTAGGGTCTGTTTTCAAGTGATATAGAAAACCTGTAAAAAAATCTCTTGCTTTCCCGTATGGAACACATTTTGGCTACCAACACCCTAATGGAATTTCTGTGCTGTGAAGTCTAAAAGCTAAAGCTGATGTTTCCCAAATGTACTTGCAGCCAGGGGTCTAATTGTGATTTAGAGTCTACTACCCATGCTAGTGCTGGGCTTGGCTTCTGAGCTGAAAGCAGGAGAAAGAGGCAGCACATATATTTCATGGAACAGCTGGTGCCAGAAACAGCAGAACTTCCTGTAAGCACAGAAAACCTCATAAACCAGAGAAGTGCCAGTGCAATCCTCAGTGCTCAAAGTTGTTAGGAAAACTTTGCATAGATTTCTGTTCCCGATTCTTAAATTATTTTGGTTAATCACCTATCTGTTAACAAATTCCTATTCTGTGTGAGAGCTACTTCTACTGTTTGTGAGAAGTTGTATTACCTTGATTTGGATTCATTTTCCCAGCTGTTAATAATGACTGATTTATGCTTGTGTTTGGGAATGAATATAGGTGAATCATCTCTGTTGATCCTAAAATTTCACTACCCAAGTAAATCTCATGAGGATTTTGTTAAAGTTCATATTCTAGTTAAGTTGTTTAGAAAGAATCTAAGAATTCACATGTATAACAAGATCACATCTAGAGGCAGTGATCTTGGTGAACAGTGCAAATAGAAAATCAAACCCTATGTTTCACTAGTCCATGGGAACAGATTCCTCTTACAGATTATAGATTGTCAGTGCTTGCCTTATGATATTATCTAACATTAAACCATTGCCTCCTTTATCTTTTTTATTTTTTCAATATTATGAACTACAATATAAAATACTTTTGATATGTCAGATCTATGGACATAAACAGAAAGAAAGGAGGCACACACAGACAGAGAGAGAGAGAGAGAGAGAGAGAGAGAGAGAGAGAGAGAGAGAGAGCAAGTAATTTCAGAGCAGAGGCACCAACTAGCATTCACAGATATCTGTTTTGACCAAATACAGTCAGCTTACTTACTAAAAATCCTTTTATATGTCTGTGCATCTTGCATGTTTATTTGTGTGCACATTCATGTTCATGTGTATGAATGCAGATGTACATATGACATTTCATGTATTCAGAGGTCAGAGGACAAGCTCAATCCTTGCCTTCCACTTTTATTATTTGAGACAAGGTTGTTGTTATTCTTCTGCATGGCCCAGCCTATCTGGCCCACGAGCTCCTGAGATTCTTCATCTATATCACCAAGATCCTCAGAATCTGCTCAGAAGAAAAGGAAGTGGCAAATAGGAGATTGAGAACCAGAGTCTAGGTTGCTTTCCTACCGTAGACAATGAGGAAAATAGGCAACACCTCAGGCTGCTGGAGAAAGCCAGATGAGAGTTAATTTTATCAGATGATGGCCCGAGAAAGCAATGAAAATAGTGACAGATTTTTCACGAGCCTTTGTTACCAGATGGGAATGTTTGAATTTGATCTTAAGAAAATGAGGGTGTTGGAGTTTTCTCTTTAAGAAGCTAAAAAAAAAAAAAATGTCCATGTCATTTCAGAAAATTTAATGTGCAGTCTTTAGAAGAAGGTAGTTTTCTTAAGCACAATCATCACTAAATGGGCTACAAAATTTTTTTTTTTGGTGAAAAGATTTAAATAGTTTCCTTTCTACTAAAGTCTAACATGAATTAAAAGAGGTTAAATAAAGTAAATATAGCATTTTTTTCAGATTGAGGAAAGTCTCTGCTCATTATCTCTGGGGGAAGTCGTTAACATAAATACTAGTTTGTTTGTCATTTTTCAATATTTATCTAGTTCCTCTCTCCAATAAAAGGTGAAGTGAGTAACATCTGCTTCTCTCTCCAAGCCAGAGTTTTGTTCTATCAGTATTGGCCATCTGGCTCTCGTACCACACCTCATAAAAGAAAGAAAGCTGTCACAGTTACTGTAGCATCCTCGTCAAAGCATTCCTTATCCGCATCCCCACTTCCCATAGGGACATACTCAAAAAAAAAAAAAAAACATAAGGAACCAAAATATATTTCTCCTTTGAGCCTCATGATGTCAGCTTTTTCTGGCCAGGATTAAGCAGGGAAGGACTGAGGATAACAGATGAATAAACTAGTAAGCATGAATGATCTTGTCAGTCAATTGGACCTCATTAATAACCATGAAATAACACAGCTAACCATTAGACTGCTTATGGAACCACCTTGATCATCTGTAACACAATGTGTGAAAGGAATGGATGATCTAAAACGGACCCAGATGTGTGAGCCCTCCTCTGTCCCTGTTATTTTGGCTCTGATCTTGTAATTTATAATGTATGTATATAATATAATAAAATGCTGAGCTTGTAATTTGCACTTTCATACATGTGTATGTTATTCAAGACCTTCAGCAACACCCTGTCCTTGGACAATACTTCTTACTGGATTTATCCATGATGAATCTACATCAAGAAAGGATATGACTGCTGAGATTATTGACGAGTTGCTAGAAAACTGGTTCTTCTCAGTTATTCTTTCGTGATTGACCCAGTTGCCTGACTCAAAGCTAAATGCTTCTAAGACTTCAATGACTCCTTCTCTCCTTTTGGCTCCTGCTGTCCTCTAGGTCAAAGCATTTCTTATTTCCCTTCTTCCATAATTGATAATAGCTTTAGTGATTGCTACTGTTGCTGACACCCTCATAGATGCCAGCAGCTGAAAGGTCTATACATTACTTTCTAGCTGTATGATATGGAGGACTCTCAAAGACTGTATTACATCATTTATAAAATAAATTGCACCCAAATAAATCTACCGGGAAATACATGCAGGTTTCTTTTACAATATCAATATTTAAGAAAGTCTTAATGACCAAAATTGTTCATGCATATTCATATATGTACAGATGACAGTATAAAACTCCCTTTTACAGAGGACTATATGGCATGGTCTAGGAAACCTAGATTTGCTGTAGACATGCTGTGAGAGACAACCCCATTTTGACATCTTTTGACTTGACAGAATGCTAAGAAAGATCTCAGGAGTGTTAGGGGAAACAAAAGCCTTCCGACCCCCTGATGCCCAGTTTACTCAGAAGTAACCAAGTTGAACTAATAACCATTTTCTCATAAGGTATTTCTGAGCATAAAATTATATAATGTTTTATATATTTCCCACACATAAAGGTTAGAAAATTATCTGACAGTATGTATTAAATGCACTTATTATGAATACTAATCATTATGATAGTCACTGTCTTCAATCTTATAGCTTTTTCTTCCACCTTGCTGCATGGCATTGCATAAAATGCAAATACATCTTTATGCTACATATCTTTTAATCAAATCTTTACCCATAGGAGGTGATTTATTTTTTTACAAAAACATTATATTGAGAAACTGATACATAAGCACTACATCTCCATCCCTCCCATCTCGTCTTACCTAGCCAACTCCCCCCAGACCCCTGATTTTAACCTCTCAAACTCAAAATCTTCACACACAAGCACACACACACACACACACACACACACACACACACACACACATACATGTATATGCTATACACATGCATATATAACATATGGATCCCATTTAATGTTGCTTGTATGGCTATAAATCTAGAGAGCCCCATATTGGATGAAATAACCAATGGGGAATCTGGTCCCTGGAGGAAAAAAATTCTCACTCTCTCAGCAGTCAAGGACCATCTGTAGCTCTTAATCGAGGAGTGGGGACATGTGAATTTTTCCTGTCCATCTTGACATATCAACTGGTGTTTTCATTATGCCATTCGTGCTCAAACAATTATACTGTGGAGATTTCATGTGTGCATTTTGCACTTCAAGTCGAGAGGACACTATCTTACACCTGCTGTTTTTGTCTTCTGACTTTTACAGTCATTCCACCCACTCTTATGTGATTTTCTGCAAGCTATGAGTATAGGAGTAGCATTGTGGATACATTATTTGGGGCTGGACACCCTCTGTCCAACTGATTCTATACACTTTGAGGAGTTATGTATCTCTGTAATCATCTCTATAGCTGCAAAATGAAGCTTCTTTGATGAGGCCTGCCTTGGGTATAAGGAGAGGCATTTAAGAAGCTGACATTACATTATTTTGGGAATGTGGCAGCAGCAGATTCTTGTTTGTGGACTATGGATTTTCCAGCCATGAGTAACTAGTTCTATTTATAGTAACCAGCATGAATTCCCTCCTGTTGAGCAGGCCCTTGGTCCAAATAGACAGCTCTTGTTTGCCTCCAGAATAAAAGTGACACCATTTCTCAGTTTTGGATATTGTGCAAGTCCAGTTATCAATGTGTTTCATGAGCTTCATGCTGATTAGGACTGGCAACTGCTCCTTTCCCTTGGCAGCTACAGAGTACTTCAGTGCTGTGACAACCAGCTAGCCCTTAAGGAGGCAGTCCAAATTACTTTCATATCAATCATTCCACTTACCATGTCCAAAGAATGTGGCATCTTCAGCAATACAATCTTACCTGTAAATTTTGGAGGTAAATTAAGAAGAATAGCAGTAGCCTATATTATTTTGAAAGATGTTGTATTTCTCCAATCAAAAATTCTTGGGAGGTTTCTCATATCAGAGACTGGGGTCTTTATTAAATGCTGTATAGTTCTCAGGTAGAGCACCATCACTTTATGTGGTGTAACTTCATTGAATATGTAAAATATATTTTAAATAAGCATAAAACAATGTTCCTCTATAGCTTTTCAAGGATCCTTAATATTATTTATATCTCCTTTTTTCTCCTGTATTACCCTTCCCTCCTGGTTAAATTCCGCCCTCATTAACTCCGCTATCCACTTCATAATACCTGTCTCCTACTATTACCCTCCCTGGAACTCCTTCCCTGCTCCTGCCATGGACTCTTTGTTCTTCTCTAGATTCTCCTGAGAATACTTCAGGCTATATGTACAAATGCAAGATCCAGAAGTAGGACCAACAAATAAGAGGCCACAAATAGTCTTTTCCTTTCTGAGTCTAGGTCAACCTTGCTCAGTACAATAACTTCCAGCCCCGTTAATTTATCTGAAAATTGCCTGGTTTCTTTTTTATTTATCACTAAATAGTTTTATAGTTTGCTACATTTTTATTGCCCATTCATCAGTGGAAGAGCTTTTAGATTGTTTCCATTTCCTTGCTATTGTGGCTATACTGACAATAAACATACATGGTTGAACAAGGATCTCTGGCGTAGGATATCAAATTCTTTGGGTATATGGCAAGGGGTGATATAGAATCTGACAGGAAATAATGAGAAGGATGCAGGGTAAAGGGATATTCTTAATCATTGTTTAGTGGGATTGCAAATCTGTGCACCCTCTATGGAAATCAGTGGAGAGCTCTCAGAAAGCTAAAAGTACCATTGGCTGTGCTATACTGGACCTGAAAGAGTGCTTGAAATGTTAACAAAGTTTTCAAAAAAAATTCTTCTCTCATACACTACCTGCCAACCAGATTCCCCTCCCTCTATTCCTCCAAGTTCCGAGCTCCCTCCCACCTCCCCTTTCACTCAGTTGCACTCCCTGTCCATTTCCTCTTCATAAAATAGCAGGTTTCCAAGAGACAACAACCACCTACAATAAAACAGAATACAATATGACATGGCAAAAGCCCTCATATTGAGGCTGGACAAGGCAACCCAATAGGAGGAAAAGATTCCCGAAAGCAGACAAAAGAGTCAGAGATACACCCACTCCCACTATTCGGAGTCCCACAAAAGCACCAAGCTAACAGTCACACACACACACACACACACACACACACACACACACACACACACACACGAGCGCGCGCACGCACTCAGGAAAGAATGAAGACCTTCCAGGCTCTGTGCTTGCTGCTTCAGTCTCTGTGAGTTCAAGCTAGCCCAGTTTAGAGATTCAATGGGCCATGTTCTCCTTGTATCCTCCATACCCTCTGACTCCTACGGTCTTTCCTCCTCTTCTTCTGCAGGGTTACCCAATCTTCAAGGGGGAGGGACCTAAAGAGACCTCCAATTTAGACAATCTCCGCATAATATCTGGCTATGCAAGCGAAGCTTGTAATGTGTTGTTTTTTTTTTATTTTTACTACTTATTACCAACTCTATATTTCTCTAGGCCAAGAATGCAATATGTTTGTTTTTTTCTGGTCAATATGTTATTTCATCGCAGATTAGTTTTTATCTCTGTTAATCATCATCAACTAATTTTACCTCAACCTGAAAGCTTCTGATGTATCGTGATTATTCACCACAGTCACCTACTACTGGAAGTGACCGTACGTGCCTCTCATCAAATACCTACGATTCTAAGTTAATTACTATCACCTTGTCATTGTGTTTCTAAGTCCCAGTGTGTGAGTTTCTTCATCCGTATTTTTGGAAACTTGAGGCATAATAGAACATCACACAGAAGCACACACACATAAGTTTACATTCTAGGTGCCCCACATAGCAGTATATAATCATAATTTGATGTCATCCTTGTGTTTGTGTTTGCTTAACTTTCTTCATTTGAGAATTATACTGAAATTAACATCTATTAGAAAACTGTTTTTTACTTGTGATAGATCTTTAATTGACTTGGTTCTTTGACAAATTCATGCATCTATAAAGTGCATTCAGATACTATGTTTTCTATCACCCATACTCTGTACGCTCTCTTCCATTCTTATTAGCTACCCCTCCTCCCATCTTTTCTCCTTACATCTTCTTTTTGAACATTCATGTCTTTTTTTTCTCTTTTTGTTTGTGTGTGTGTGTGTGTGCGTGTGTGTGTGTGTGTGCGCGCACATGAGTATCTGGTGTTTTGTTTAATTTTTGAGATCCATTGAGTTTAACTTGGATCATCAGTGTGACCGTGGTTTTGGAAAATTTATTTGTGATTTTAATAATTACTACTAAGTTCCTACATGGCAAAACTCTTGGGAAGCCTATCATTTGGCACAGATTGTGTTTTTGAAGCCCTAGTGCCAGTTGTTTACAGTTTTACTCTGGCATTCTCCCCAGCTAAAGCAATAATTTTATGACTTAATGCCAGTTAAGTCATTGAGAAGTGACTGAGAATGGGATGGTTAAGAAATGAGCTCTGGTTTAAAAAAAAAATCTGAGCTTAAATTATATACATACCACAATTTAGAACTAGCAAACTCTTCAGCAAGCTCCCTAACCTCTGCCAGAATGCTTCATTATAGAACGGAATTAACAGTGACACCCATAGAAGAGCAACAAAATTATCAAATGATGTATATGAGCTCAGTTTTAAACTTAGGCTTTAAAAAGTTCCCAAACTGATCATACTAACAATAGCACAACAGCATGTGTTGCAGACCTACTTAGAAAGATATGAAATAGGAAATAAAACCTACCCTAACTGCCACATTCTTCATCTGGTGGGATGACATTCAAAACCGAGGTATAGGAACATCTTATGATATGGATGTATTATATATATGGATACATATTATCTTGCTCTCATATTAGGTAGGTGAGGGAGATAACTCAAAAGTTTCATGGAACACTGGAATCCGCAGCTCCTGAAGGAATCTCATATTCTTAGTCTCAAAACTTTCCGTGAGTTTGTCTTCTCCGAGCATTGCCACACTCACTGAGTGAATTTACCTAAAGCGCTCATATTTTTATTTCTTTTGTTTTTTTTTTTTTTAGAAAAAAACAGTCTTTTTTATTTTACGGACCAATCACAGCTCCCTCTCCTTCTCCTTCTCCTTCCCCTCATCCAGTTCTCCCCACCCCATTTCCTATCTTTTCCTCAGAGAGGGTGGAGCCTCCCGTGAGAAGCCAACAAAGTCTGTCACACCACTTGAGGCAGGACCAAGGTCCTCTTCCTGTATCTAGGCTGAGTAAGGTATCCCGCTATAGGGAATGGGCTCCAAAAAGCCAGTTCACGCACTAGGGGTTGTTGTGCCTGAGTCTTAAGACCCCCAAGAAGACCACCATGGAGTCACACTTTTGAATGTAAAAATCAAGGTTTCGTTTATTAAGTACAGGCTAACATTGTCCTCTGCCTCATAGTCTGACTCAGCAAATGGAGGGAGAAGGACCTCGTCTATTTCTGTAAGGGATTTATAAAGACAAAAACCACAAAGCAGTCACAAGGTTACAGTCTCAAAATACAAAATTACCTTTCCTGTATCACAATTGGCTAAAGGTGTGAGGTAAAGCTCAGCTGTTAGTTCCTGATAAGTAATTAGCATTTAAGGGGGATAGCAACAGCCCCCCACACCCCTGTTTAAGTCCTCCAGATATCTGTTGACTCTTGGCTAACTTATCTCATTGGTCCTGAAAACTTATCTGATTGGTTCATTGTTAACTCAGCCGATAGGGGGAGTTTGGTGGTCAGCATCTTGTCAGCAGTTTGGTGTAGGTTGGGTTTTTCCCATTAGCTAATACTTTCCCTAAAAGGGGGCTAGCGACCTCCCGCTTTTATCAGGGATGGGAGTGAAGTTCAAAGTCCCACAGGTCCCAACATAAAAATGGAATCTTTTCTTGTTGCAGTGAGGGTCCGCTTGTTCGTTCCAGCTGCACGGCTAGCTTAGCCCCGAAATAATCACACAGAAACTGTATTAATTAAATTACTGCTTGGCCCATTAGCTCTAGCCTCTTATTGGCTAACTCTCACATCTTGATTTAACCCATTACTATTAATCTGTATATCGCCATGTGGGAAAGATTCAGCATGTCTGACTCTGGTGACTCCATGGCGGCTCTCCCTTTGCTTTCTTCCTCCCAGAATTCAATTCTGTCTTCTCTGCCTACCTAAGTTTTATCCAATCAGGCCAAGCCAGTTTCTTTATTCATTAACCAATGAAAGCAACATATAGACAAAAACACCCCCTACACCATTTTCTGGCCTCACAATTTTCCCTAGGAATTTTAGATGGAGTTCAATTCTGAACGCTAGACTTCAAATTTCTTTCCTCTTCTATGTTATAGTTCTAATAAGCTAATAGAGCAATGACTATTTACTGTTTGAATCACAAACTCAGGATTTTAAATTTTTTTGGCTGTCTTCTAAATATAAGTTTACACACTTTTAACCTAAATCTGTGTTTGCCACGACTCATAGGTATGAGTCTATTTCTGTTATTTGCCTTGTCTGTAATATGTATTTCAATATAGACCTAAAAGTTTCAAATGTATTTTTTTTTTTAGTATATAAATTTTTACTTCTGTTCCTAGTTTAAATTTGTCTCAACAGTTATCCCCTTGGCTAGCAGACACAAACAAGTATCAGTTGTGTCTACAAACCACTCCAAATGACTATGGACCCTGGACTTGCTAAAAACTAATATGGACCAGTAAGTCTAGCAGATGTAAATGTTCCCTGGCTCTTCAACAGAGTCCATAAACAAGATGCTGCTAATAAATACCCCATTGCCTAAATTGCCTCTTTGTTTTTCACTAACATTTCACCTTTGTTAGCTCTTGACAACGATGCCCCAAAGTCAGCCAAAAGCAGTTAAAAAAATATATCATCCTGTAATTCCTGATTAAGAGGTTAAGTCAAAACAAAAACAAATGAAAAAAAACCCACCCTTATATAAAAAGACTGTGTATGGTCTTAGAAAAATAAAGTCTGTTTTTGCACTAACCACTCAGATTATAGAAAATAATTTGGCTAAAGTTTAAAAAAAATGGCCACCCCCCAAAAAAATTAGACTCTTCATAGGGATGGTTCAAATCCTGGTTTAATCGCTCTCCTTGGTTAATTACCTTTGTTTCTGCTATTATAGGACCCTTATTGGCTTAGTTATTAATTTTGACTATTAGCCCATATATACTTAACAGGCTGGTACAGTTGTAAGACAAAGGCTTGACACTATTCAACTTATGAGTCAGTCTATTAATGCCAATGTACATTATTCTACTTATTTACGTCCTCCAGACATCTGCTGACCCTTTGCTAACACAGGGTCTGCCTGAAAATTTATCTGATTGGCCCATTGTTACTCAACCAATAGGGAAAGTTAGGTGATCAGCATCTTGTCGGCAGCTTTGTGTAGCTTGAATTTTTCCCATTAGCTAATACTTCCCTTAAAAAAGGGCTAACGACCACAGGCTTTTCTCAGGGGTAGGGGTAAAGTTCAAAGTCCCACAAGTTCCCAGCATAAAAATAAAATCTTTTCCGGCCTCACAGGGATAGATATTGGTTCAACGAACAGCAGCCCTACAAACTGTAAAGGGCTCATTTTATCACAAGGGAATGTGGCATAGTAATATAGTTGACATGGGAGTTTGAGTCAGATAACCAAGGTAACTTGTACTAATAGGCAGTAAACCAGTGGTAAAATTATCTGGAAAAGATTAAAATAGAAGATCTTTCACCTGTACATAGATTATGAACTTTTTAAGTATTACCTTTAGGTCAATACATGCCAATGTGGAGGAAAATAGTATCAAGAAAGGTAATAAAACAGAGAAAACAAATTATGTGCATTTTGTAAAATTGGAGTTATAGGGAACATTATTTGGTTATTGATTTTTCCCTGATTCTCAGAAGTGACTTCCAATATGAGGATAAAATGTTGCTTATGGTAAAGAAAATTCAATGGCGTTATACCTAAGGACACCATTAATTCGAGCATTTCCATAACATTTGAGCACAGGAGGGCTTTGCTCTGGTGTTGGGAAATAGAACTAACTCAACAGAACTCCTTTTAGGCATTCTCATATGATTTTATGTTCAGACATTCCAAGTTCAATGAATTGATTTTGATGTTTTCAGCTCTAATTATATTGTGGGAATACAGTTTTCAAAAATATGAATAGTAGTAAGATTAAGACAACAGGATGTAAGTTGTTAGAGTAGAATGGACCTGGCTCCCTTTGTGGGTAATTAGAAAAAATGAATATGGAACCTGAATGAGATGGACTGATCAGTGGCCTCTCCCACCAGGCTGGATAACTGTGATCACAACAGGCTGCCTCTGTTACTGCACAGTACTGGTTACTGAATCTGAACAAGGGTCCAACTCAGAGTACAATTCCAGGAAAACTCAAGCTACTTGGATCCTTGCTGTTGACATCCATAATCTTTTGCTTTATTTGTTGACATTACAGTTTTGAATCCATATGCCTCAGTTTCAAGGAGAATTAAAAAGAAAAGAATTTGAACTCAAATATTTTATTGGTAAGATATCTTTAGAGTATATCTCTATAATATGTAGCAGATAAATGTTTTTAAAATATTTACTGTGTATTTAAACATGATATTCACAAGTAGTTCATGTTAATTAGATAAGCTGGAGGCAATACTCAGTAACTAAAAACACTTGCTGCTCCTCCAAAGGACCCATGTTCGTTTCTCTGCATTCATATCAAGGAACTCACAACTGTCTCCAGCTTCTGAGAGTCAGCCACTCTCTACTGAACTCTGCACACACCATATACTCATAGACTTATACATGGCCACATAAAAATATAAAATTTAAAAATGTAGACATTAAAAAGGATGATATATTTAGATAAGCATATATTAACTATAAGTCATAAATGACATCAGATTATGCTAAGGCACATATTAAATTATGTTTTCTATTCCAAAAATACTGAAGCTAAGTGGTTAGGCTTATCTCAATCAGTAAAATAGAATGGAAATTAACAAATATTAACAGTTTCACATTTCTCTTTTTCTAAATTGAAGTAAACCTAGAATGAATAGCAATCAATGTGATGAACTCAGCTTTGGTCCGTTTCTCTGACTCCCGTTATTTCTATTTCTTGGGAGTGGCTTAACAACTCCCGCCAAAACAGAGGCAAGGCAAATATCAATGTTCAGCTTGTTTTTCCACTACACTTTGCAAATGTTGGCATGTTTTCAGTGAAACTGTCAATTGCATGTCCACTTAGCAGTTAAACTGCCCAAGCTATTTTATTCGGGAGTGTAGAAGACAAAGTTTATACCTGCCTGTGAGTCTGAGGTAAAAATAAATATCAATGCTTTGTTACAGCTTCTGCCAGCAAGAGAAAATGCCCATGACCTTCCAGTCCTGTGTGATCACCAAGGAGTGCCAGGTGTCCGAATGGTCGGAATGGAGCCCATGTTCAAAAACATGCCACGACGTCACTTCCCCCGCAGGCACTCGTGTAAGGACAAGGGCTATCAAGCAGTTTCCAATTGGAACTGAAAAGGAATGTTCAGAACTTGAGGAGAAAGAACCGTGTTTGTCTCAGGGGGATGGAGCTGTCCTCTGTGCTACGTGAGTAAAGGAAGACTGGGATGTCCTCAATTGCCATGACCTTTCAGCTCTCTGATGCCACAAATATTTGAAACTTGCTATATCAGTAATCTAACGTAAAACACTATTTCAGATTCAACCATATAGAAATGGTGAATTTTCTTAGATGGTTTAAGCAGAACACGAGAATAGCTCATTACAAAGTTTATCCATTAAAGATGTGCTTATTCTACAGAATGAAAATATAACGAACAACTTCATTTCCAAATCTCCATAAAGGCTAGACTTTTAACAGCAATTCTTTCAGCGTATCCAATCATATCGGTTGGTGAATTGTATTAGTACGTGGCTCACACTGAGGACACAAGATTGAACAGGCTACATATGTCTTTGTTGCAATGAGTCAGCATCATGTGTAGATAGTTAGGTCGTAATCAGTTACGCAGGTAACAATTTTAATTAAAAAGAGTAAAGAACTACAACAAAATTAAGAGTTTTCAGTTGTTGGGAGTGGGGATTTTTGTTCATTTTTTTTTTATTTCATCACCAACATATATTATGGGGCCTAACACACATTAAGTGCCTAAGAGATGTTCATTGACTTCAGGTGAAATAAAACTAGTTCTGAAATATTTGCCAGTATGCCAGTATTTTTTTTTCATAAAAATACTAATTCCAAGATATAACACTGAGTTATATTAGCAAGATTTCTAGTTTATCTGAATATGGAATACTTATAAGGAAACTTAGAGAATATTAGTGCACACACTCCACTGGGAGTGTCTCTGGACTGTCCACACTTTCAATGGACATGGATATAGTTTAAAATTCATAAATCAGCGAGGAGGCAAATTACTGCTATTAGTATATGAGGCATTATAACTAAAATGGCAATGGTTTACATGAGTCCATCTATAGTGGTTTGCAATCACCCACAGTCTTCTCATAGGAGAAGAGACTGAGAAATCCAGTTCCTTTCTTATGCTCTCTAGGTCCCTTCTCCATGACCAGGAACCCAGGGATACTGCCCAGACTTCTGGATATTGTCTCTCCCAACAGTTTCTTCTGCGTTTGTCTAACTGTGGGGCTTTATCTTTTATCTTCTCAAATTTTCAAATGCCATTAATAAAACAAGCAGACATCATTGGTTTTCTTTATCATCTCCATTTTCTAGGTAGAACTTTCCTTGGAATATATCAACTATTTATATTATTGAAAATCTGTTTCTATCACAGGACTCCTTAGTATGATCTAAACTGAAATGCCATTTTAAGTATTTTTTTCCAATGCTTTCTAACTCACATAGAAAATTAGTTTTTCTGTTTTACTTTCCTCTAACCCTATCAATTATCCGTATATCTAGAAATGCTCTTCTTTTATTAACAAGGTTTATTGCTGTTCCTTGATGGCACAATACCACAACTGTGCATCCCCAAACTCCTACTTATAAACATGAAAATGGGAAGGACTCTCACTTTCACCAGCAAATTACTCACCCTTGACAGAGTCAAGCACCCAGAACAGACATCCAAGGGCACCTTTAACCTCTTTGTCTGATTGAGATGAGCACATCCACTTACATCTGTGTTAGCTATTAATCTGATCCATGGGCAAGCATCATGGTTAGACTGTCAGAATGCTACTGGAGCCATTTCCTCGGGGCTTTTAAGGTATCCGCTTTCCTAGAGGTGGAGAAAAGCCATCACTTCCCATTGTTGGTGACATGAGGAAATGCTTCCCTACCTCCTTCTAAGGAGAGTCAGGCTGACTCCAACAGTGGTTTCACATCCTAATCTTGATTGGAGCTCTGAGAATCAGGGATCATCTTTTATGCGCTTTCCTGGCAGCAAAGTCAGCTCTTCTCCTCATTCGCTGGCATTCATCAGGAATGCTGGGCTCTTACAGAGCATGTGCACGAGAAACTTCTGACTCTTGACAGTAATGAGAGAGCTCTGAATTGCTCTGTTATATTTTTAAATCTAGCATGCAATTATAATTTTGCTCCGATATGAATAAGCAATTTTCATGCATTTTATTAAAAGCAAAAGCAAGTGTTTGGGCTCGTCATCACTTAGAATGTTTGGCGTTCTCAGACTCAGCCTGCCTTTGTTTATAAGCTCTGAGAAAGGGCAAGCTTGAGTTCAGTTTAATTGCACATGAAATTTCATGTTTTCAGCAGTATGTTCTTATTTCATAAAATATTGATAAGTAACTTCTAGTAGTTGCAATTAAAACAGGCACAGTCTGCATTCAGTTCCTCTAACGGGGCCCAACTGAGGACAAAAAAGCTACTGAACTGAATCTGTGTCAGTCTGAGAGTCTGTACTGCATCCAAAGGAATTGCTTTTGAGTTTAAGTTTTATAACAAAATCTGAAAAGAGTTGAGAAGGGTTTTCCTGTCTAAACGTTGCCACCACTCTTGAATTCTCTTTATCTAGGTACGGCTGGAGAACTGCAGAGTGGACAGAGTGTCACGTGGACCCTTTGCTCAGTCAGCAGGACAAGAGGCGTGCCAATCAGACAGCCCTTTGTGGAGCTGGCATCCAGACCCGGGAAGTATACTGCGCACAAACCAACGACAACCCGCTCTCCCACTTAGATACACAAAAAGACAAAGAAGGTATGTGATTCTCCCCTCAAATGACTTGCTCTTGAAGAGTGAGCAGGTGGTTGTCCTTGAGGAACGTAAATGGGCCATGGGGGACAAGAAGAGCCCCCTACTCTGTATACTGTGACAAGAGTCCTAGTCAGATAAGGAGTGACCTACTTGATGGTTGGTAAGCAACTTAATACAACTCTGTCTGTGGTCGGGATTGATTTCTTTTATAGATCTCTAAAAAAAAAAAAAATAGTAAAGGTCTCTGGCATTGAAATTTAGAAAGAGTAATTAGTTTATAAAACTAAAATTTTATCTTGTATTTTGTATGCATATAGTGCAAGTATATAAAATGAGAGAAAAGGATAGTAATTGCACAATTAACTTTTTTTAAAAAAAAAACTCATTTTGTTAAACTGGGATTAAAAAATAAATTTATCATGATATTGATATTTCCTGTGTATATTTGGTTTTCATTTATTGCTACTTTGTTAAATATATTATATGCAATTTATTATTTATAATTTATTATATACATTATATTATACAGATTGAGTACATTATTATCTATTTCCTAAATATATAAATAAAATCTGCTCAGTCTGTATAATGTTACTTAGGTATATATTTCACAATTGGCCCCTTGGTACTGGATAGCCATTTGGGGGACTCTTACTTGAGAAAGACTATTTTTCTGATTTTGACATTCTTTAGTTTCCTATAGTTCTTTATCTAAAGTGGAATCTCCATGAGACATCTTCCATCTATAAAAGCATGGATAATGGCACAATCCATGTTCCAGGTTTTGTTTAGGCAGCCGTGTTGATGAGGCTTCACAGGTTTGGATTCTCTGATTTTTCTAGGAGACAAATAATCTTGCTGTAATCTTGCTGTTCCTCTGACTCTCACAGTCTTCCCACCTCCTCCTCTTTATGATCCCTGCTTTGGATGCAGGAGTCGCCATGCCTGGCACTAGACACCTGCCAAATACCTGAGCTTGTGAAGTCATGGATATTGGAGGAGAATCTCCAAGTGCCATTTACTTAAGCCAGCATAATTCCTAACTACATTCCAAATATTTGTACCTATACTCAGAGATAAGCATAGGTCTCACCCCTCACTTTTATTATATTTTAATCATGGCTTGGGGACTAGATAGATAAGTGTACAAAAGAGCAAGTGAATTTAAAATGACCCTGGCTGCAAGAAGATCACCATGTTATCAGATCAAGTTTATACTAATTACTTTTAAACAGTTCTGCATGCAGTTATTTATCTGCGTACCAGCAAAGCCCCAGAGAATAATTCATTAAACATGCAGTTGTTGGATATCAGCAAAAAAAAAAAAAAATCACCAGATATCCAAAGACATATATGATAGGGTAACATATGATATATATTTATCATAAAATTCTGAAACTCATCATGATGGTACACAAAACAATACACTATAATACACTATGGGGACCTGTACAACCATGAATCAGAAAGGCTAGTGGGAATAGCGCTGGGGCAGAATGACGACTGACAGGCTACTTAGGGAAAAGAGGGTAAGGCCAGGAACTGTAGATGTCTGTACGAGGCATGGGGAATACTGTGTGTTAAGGCACAACACTAAAGCAAAGTCAGAACAAAGCACACACATACTGCATTTGACAACTGAGAATAGAAGAGAACTTCCTAGAAAGCTTGTAGGTTGAGAAATTTAGAAAAAAAGCTAGTTGATAAAAAAAAATAAAAGAAGAGAAAGAAGAAGAAAAATTCTGAACAATAATAATCAAAAAAGGGCGAGGGAGCAAGGGCCGGAAGACAAATGAAGGCTTTTACAACCAAGATTGGCTCCACTGCCCGAGCAAACGATGCCATGTCAGTGACCAAAGATAAGCAATGAAGGTTTGCATTTGCAACTTCCAAAATTTAATTGTTCTGCATCCACTAATTTTACCCAGCATGTCAGCTCATTTAGGAGTATAGCCTTAGGATAGATTTTACTACTAATGTAGCTTGAGGTTATAAGGAACTAGCATAAAACACAAATGTTAGTAGATTAATATTTTCTTGGCCACTTTAATGGCTGCATTCTTAAGACTTTTAGGTAGATTTATTACAGTAAGCTTTTCAGAGTAGTATAATTTCATTGCTTGAGGTAGATCAGATTTTACTTTCTGAATGTCAATTATGTCTTGTAGGTTATTACTTTCAAAAGATCTTGAGAATTCTGAACTATAACTGGTTATGTTTTAAATCATTTTTTTCAGAGTCCCTCATACCTCTTCTAAACCACTGCAAAGAACCAAAAGTAAAACAGAGAGACAGGAACACAAAAAGAATATCATTATTAAGATATATCTGTTAGAATAAAGCAAATGCCAAAGAAAGGTCAGTAGATACGAAAATAATGACTTCACCTAAAATGAATATTTATGATTGGTATGTATGGCATGAGTAACTTAGGAATGTGTATCCCTTTCTGTACTAGGAATATTGATAAGCCTCTTAGAGGGCGGAAGTTGTATTTTTTTGTTTTGTTTTGATGTGTGCATCATGTGCTTGTGTGTGTTGTGTGTGTGTGTATATATGTGTGCGTGTGTGTGTGTTTGTAAGTGTATGTGTGTGTTGGGCAAAAACAGCTTATACTCCTTTCTTTCCTTTCCTTCCTCAAAACATACATGTGAATTTCCCTTAGGAGTTGTTGACATTTCCCAATAGAAACCCATCGAATGTACCAGCATCCCAGGGGTGACATATGTGGATTATAAAGACGAGTGAAGGGAGGACAATTGAACCCTATGAAGATTATTCAAAGCCTGTTTTCTTTCAATAAACACTAAAAGGCCAAATCTTATTTATAAAAAGAGACTTCTCAAACCAGCTTCTACAAACAGGCCCAACTAGAAGATAATGGTCTCAAGAAATCTTGACTGTGTTACCATGAACAGATCACCCTGTATGCCATCCATATTATACTTATTTCAAAGAACAAATTCCACACTTTCTTTTACAGATTCACACTGTTCTATAGATGTCATTTTCACAAATAACAAGGTATTTTTAACATCGGTTCAAAATAATTTGACTCAAAATAAACCTCTTCATATATAATCAGAGAAAGCAGGTGATAGGAAGCTCATATAAACTTTTTTTATTATTTTGACAGCTAGGTCTCATTATGAAATTGAATGTTTATGTCCATATTATCATTAGGACAGAGTCACCTTTATCACTTTATTCATTGTTATATATACTATTGCTAACTAATTCAAACCTCACAGGTCACAAAATACTACTTCCAGCCTTCCTTTGCAGAAAATTGGAAAATAAGTGATTAATGTACACATATGTTCAGTATAATACACCATAGTGTTCTAATTATACAGTCAACTTATCTTCACAATATTGGGTAAGCTTGTAGCAACATCTATAGGCAATATGGAAAGCTGTATCCTAATGATTCTGGAGGGTCTCTCCATTTAATCCATTTGCTGCTGTTAGCAGAAGGTAACCCTTAAAATCCTGACAATGTTTCTCTGACAATATCCAACAAGAAAATGACTGTATCTCTTTAAAGGAAAGGCCTGGTCAGATCCACACCGAGGAGTAGGGGAAATCTAACATTTTTGTTGATATACCTGATCAGGATTTAAGGCAGCTGTAAATGGTATCCAGCTCATACTAGAATAAAATCAACCCTTATCACATTATAACAGGATAGCGCCTGAGGGGAAGTGACCCATGTATATCTTAGACAGCAGCTAAAAATTATTCTTCTTGGGTGCTCATCATCAGTTGTGTAGGAACACATTGATTGCTTCCAGAGATCAAAGGGAAACTGAAGTAGATTTTAAGTACAGTAACCTAGGGATCCTTTCATTGGGTGCAGTTTAAACATGGTTTCTTTTATTGAAACTAAAACAGAGTGAAAGAGTAGATCATACTCGAGGTGATTTACATCATAGAAATCTTGAACAGGTGTTCTGTAGGAAGCACATTAATAAAATCTGTATAAGAGTAGAGAGACTCAGGCTACCAAAAAAGACAGCCCAGACTGTGAACCTTTGTGATGAGGTACAACAGCTAAAATGATTGGTGCTTAAAAGGAAAATACAGCTGAACTGGACTGTGGAGAAAGGTTTATAAACTCATATTTCCCCATGCTCTATCAAGAAATGAGAATAAAATAATCACATTCCTCCTCAGTATAATGTGAATTCATTTTGCTCGTAGCTATCTATAGTTTTAATAATAAGCACAGTTTAGCCAGTGCTTTATCTTGAAAAACGAAAGAAGAGGGTACACCTTTCCTGTCCATCACTTTTGAAATAACAGATGGGTGAGACTATTTTACATCACTTTTCCATCAGCAATATGCATCAGAGTATTATGAGCCTGGGAAAGACTTCACAGCTTCACTGATGGGATGCTTAACCGTGCCAGAGAAGAGTGTGCTTTCACACATAGGATTCTGGGCGTGGATCAAGCTATCCCATGACATGTTAATGGTCTCATTTTTTTTTTTGAGAGTGAATATAATATCATTATAGGTGTAGATCACAAAAAATAATGATTGCTATCTTCTAAGACTTTCAACAGCAACTATTATACCTTATATATAATAAATAGCCCTGCATACAGCCATGCATTAAGTGTGGTGATAAACATGTTTACTGAGAGAGATTAAGCACTTTCCATAATGTTTTCACTTGTCTGAATATTCCATCCCGTGCTTGACTAAGTCTAATATGGCAAATTGAAACAAAAATAAAAGGCATGGTCGTTGCATTTTTGAAATATATCCTTCACATAGGTGAAATGCAATATAGTAGAATAATTAACACATAAGAAAACCCTGAAGGAATCAGATCTTTCTTGCCAGTGAGCTCTCTGGAGAGAGCAGAAGAGAAGGACTGACACCCTCTGCAGTTTCCTCAACATCTCCCGGATGTTAAGAGGTTTCAGTCAGTGGGATAAATGCCAATGAGAACTCACCTGCTGGGAATTAGATTAAGGTGGTTCGTGTTCTACCCAGAGGTGACTTCTGGGACTTTTTGTGGGAGGAAAGGCCTACCCATGAGATCTCAAGAAGCATTCAAACAAAAAATGCAATCAAAGAAAAAACTCTGTTGGAGTAGCTCAGAAGTCAGCTAAACATGCAAACAAGTGTTCCCTGCCTTTGACTTAGGTCATGTGCTCAGTGTGCTTACTGCCCCCACTGGTAACAGACACAATCTGTTTGAAATTCTTCTGAATAATGGCTGCTCAAATATCTGAATGGATTCCCCTCTTTAAAACTATTTAACACAGGAAGAGATCATATTCACTCTGCCAGTCATCTATAAGGGGGAAGTTAATAGCACCTCTGAATTTGAATAGACATGTTAGATCCAAAGATAAAGAAACATTAATTTTTTTTATTTTTAAAGTATTTGAACATTTTTAAACAACTTTATTCATTTTTTTGTGACTTAAAGTAGTTAGCTTCACTGTATTTTGTACTTTTGTCCTTAAGGCTACTTCAAGGGAACCTGAAACAGAACTCAAGAAAGATTCTACTTTTCCTTGTATTCTTGTCATTTCATTTTTCCTGTATATACATACTTAAAAGTTGCTCTCCCACTCCATTTTCATCAGGATGACAGACTACATTATCTCAAAATCATCTTTCAAAACTACTTAGGCACCCCAAATGCAATGTATTTCAAATGCTTTTAAGGACAGAAGTGAATTCCTTGACTAAGGAATTCCCAGAATGGAGGAGCAAATTTATGCTGATGCTTTCTGTGGTTACTTCTGGGTGGGGAACGGTGCAGGTTGAGGGTTATGCATTTTTGTGACTTAGGAGCAGTGAAGAGATAAGGGCAAGACACAGAAATAGTAAATTGCTGTATCATCTAATGAGGTTATAGCTCTGAGTGAGTGCTTCGGGAATCCCAACTTCCCTTTCAGGAAGCTGACAGCATAGCAGCTCAGCTTGAGTTGAGAAAATGAGTCTCTCCAAAGAGAGGCAGCAATGAGCCTCTACTAAGCAAGTTTTACTTTCAAATTTATGGTTACTCTGGGAGTCCTAAGTGCATAAAAGCTGGGGAAATAATATAGCAAATGGTACCAAGCCAATGGAACCACCTGAAAAAAAAAAGACAAAGGTAAAAACTACTAACAGGGATACCTAAAGTGAGAATACAGGACTTTCACAATCCATTGCACCAACAAAAACAGTAAATTTCTATTTCTGGGAAGAATATTCTAGGTGTTGATATTATATTGAATCTGTAAATTGTTTTTCGTGGGATGGTCATTTTCACAACAGTAATTCTGTCAATCAGTGACCGTGGTGGGGCAGTATTTCTTGTCTCTTCTTTCAGAGACTTAAGGTTTTTTTATTGTATAAGTTTTTTACCTTCTTGGTTACACTTAATTCCTAGTTTTGTATTTGCTTTTTTCTTTAGCTATTGTAACTATAAGTGTTTCTGTGATCTCTTTTTTGTTATTGGTATATAAGTTGACTTTGTATCCTGCTCCTCTTTAAAGTATTGATCATTTCTAGAAGAGTTCTGGTAGAATTTTTCTAGATAGATATTTGTATAGTGTGTATAATACCGAGTCTTTAAATTAGAATAATATGAGTTATTCTTCTCTTGTTTGAGTCCCGTAATTTTCTTCTATCATCTTACTTTTCTAGGGCTTCAAGTGCTTTATTGAAAAGGAGTTGGGTAGTGGACATCCTTGTACCCCTCCTGCTTTTAATGGTACTTTTTCAAATTTTTCTCCATTTAGGTGGACATTTCTTTTGTGTTTGTCATATGTAACCTTTATTATTATGAGGTAGTTTCCTCTAATCCCATTTTCCTAGGGCTTTTGTCATGAAAGTATGTCTTTTGTCAAAGACCTTTTCTGTGTCTATTTAAATGCTTATGTGATTTTTGTCTTTAAATCTCTTTTATTCTTCATAAAGTTTTCAACTTATGTATGTCAAACCGTCCCAGTATCTACAAGGAAAAGCTAATTTTATATGATATTTATATGTATGCTGGTATTTGTTTGCAAGTATTTTATTGGGTATTTATGCTTATCAGAGATATCGGCCCATAATTCTTCACTGTGTTAGCCACGTGGCTTAGCACCTTTTTCAGTGAGGCAGTCACATCTTGCTTGCTCTGTATCGGGCTTTCTCTGTGTCTGAGTGAGGACTGCAGACTGAATCTTTTCTCTTCCCAGAATTCTCTGGTTCTCCCTGCCCCTCTTCTACTTCCTGTATGTTCACCTCTCCTTTACTCCCTGCCTGGCTACTAGCCAATCAGCATTTTATTAAACAAGTACAAGAAACAAATCTTTACAGGGTAAAACCATTGTCCCACAAGCAGTAATAACACTTAGTGTAATGATAATATTAACTAAAGTCCTATCCTAAATGTTTGTTTGTGGGCGTGTATATGTTTATCCATGGAAGAGGCTGGATCAAGTGTTTGATAGTGAACTCAGTTTGTATCAGTTCTTTCAGGTATTGCTCTCTTGCAGTCTACTTGCCTTTCATCTGCTTAATAGATGACAGTTGAGCAACTGTTCAGTTACACTAAATGTTGAGATGTTGAAGATAGAATTTTTCATAAATAGCCTTGATCCTTGTCATAAGAAATCTTAAATCCAGATAGTATTGGATTTACAGCGTTTTTCTCTTTGTAGCTCAGAACTTACCCTTTATGAGGCTGACACGGGAAATTCCTACAGACTTGCCAGCTTATACCTATCCATGTCAGTTCTGAGAGTGCTGCATTGCAGTCATCTTTCAGAAAGATGGTCCATATTAGTTAATATTATTATTGTTGTGATATAATAATGATACAAAAACAATTTAAGACAGAAAGGGTTTATTCTACCTTACAGTTTGAGGGGAGAGCCAACGTGGTTAGGAAGGCCTGGCAGATGAAACATGAGCCTGTAGAACACATTCTATCCAGTCAGGAATCATAGAGCAGTGAATGTTAGTATACAATTTGTCTTCTATCTTTATTCAGTACGGAACCTTAGCCCAAGAAATAGTAAAACCCAGAGTTAAGGTGGGTCTTCACATCTCAACCCAATCTAACTAATCAACGTACTAACCACAAACAGACATGCCCAAAGAGTCCTCCCCACTTTATGAAAATGAAAACTGCTGATTTTATCCAGCAAAGCTATAATACTACCACATATTTTGTGTCTTGGTTGAAGGTAACCATGATAATGAATCACCCCTTGAAACTGAATTGCTGAGCGTTGGGAGTGATTGAGATTGTGGAAAGCTGAGTCCCAAAGCTGATACATTCTTTTTAATGATTTTCTAATTAAGACAATGAATGAACTACTCCAAATACAAATCACTCAAGATGTACTAATAGAGTTGGAGAAGCCCAGCATGTGAAGAACTTCAAACCTGAAATTTCTTATATGCTTCTCAATTAGTCTTTTCTTAATCCCAACATATATTAGCTTTTATATATGGGCAATTTAAGCTTTTATATATGGACAAAGAGCATCACCACTTTAAGAAGCAGTAGGTCAAACCAGAAAAGCCTTGATTCCATAGTTCTTACATGAGACAAAGGGGAATAAAAAG
Source organism: Microtus ochrogaster (assembly GCF_000317375.1). Lineage (NCBI taxonomy): Eukaryota > Metazoa > Chordata > Mammalia > Rodentia > Cricetidae > Microtus > Microtus ochrogaster. Next base: position 7,803,670 of record NC_022035.1, on the reverse strand, counting down.
AAGTCACTACTTGTCTTCAGAGGTGAAATTGTCTCATCTACACTCACCACTTACTGAGTCGTATTTGAAGTCACTAGGCTGTACATCTGTAAATTTCCCCATATCTTTCACAAAATTTGGAGGCAACAACATAATGTCATTGTACACCAGTCCTATTACTTGAGATGGAAAGAAATTCATAACTGTTAACACAGAACATCCCATTAATAAGAGAAAGATGGAGTATAAACCGTTTCCTAGCATGACTTGAGGAAGTGACTATGCTTTGTATTCTTTTTGTAACCCCTAAGCACTTATTTTGTGGAGTCTGTTGGAGATGACTGATAGCTCCAGAAGGAATTCTGAAACTAGCACTCAGGGATGTGCACTGAAGAATGAATAGCATCTTTTTCGCAGGCACACTCCTGCTATGTAGAGACGTAAAAGAAATGGTTTGTGGCTGGCACTAGCTGTTCACTGCCTCGCTAATGATTACACAATAGGGAGTAGATACTCTCTCCAGTGTTAACAGAGGAGTACAAACTACATTGTGGAACTCATTAATATTTATTCCTTCTAAAAGCAATGGGCAATAAAAAGGGAAATAAACCGGGGAGAATAGCAAAGGGGAAAGGAAGCCATGACAACAGATTTGTCTTGGAAAAATTTCACCATCTATTGCATGCACACACACACACACACACACACACAAAATCTGTATATAAAATTTAAGGATCCATATTATTATATTATTAGCCTGAAACCCTGTATAATACTACTATTACATGAAGTCATTTTAAAAACATATGTGTTTACATAGTACATTCTATACAAGTATAACATTGTCAGTTTTAATAATTAAGAATTAAATATTGAAGGCAATGCATTTACTTTGGTGTTAACATACTTTTATAATGATATGCATTTGATGTACTTCATTATCACTTATATTTTCTTTACTCAACAAAGCTGTCTAGCCTTAGTGTAAGAGTCCATTCTCTCTATAGTCACAAGAAATGACATAAGCTTTCTTGAAGCTCAGGTCCCCACAACAGAGACAGATGACATCTACAACTCCTTCATCTATTGAAACTCATTCAGCCACTGCCCTGACTACTCAACTATCTCTTCCGATTTGAAGCAATTATGATCTTCAATCATTTTCCTTTATTCAAAGTCCATAACCTTTTTATGGTTCTGCAAAAATTATTATTTCAATATATATGCTTATAGTCTTTTACAATTACTTCATGAATATTAATTTCAACTCCTTGAGATGTTACACTTCCAAGAGAGGACATGGTGCTTTCTCTCCATTATAGTTCTTTATTATAACACATCCGTCTCCACAAATGTCTCCATGCAGTTACTAGTCTCTCATTTGGAAATACCTTTAAGAAAGCTAAAGAGCTCTCTTCAGTTGGTGGATGTGAACTTGCTGGACACCTAACTTACAGTGTATCATCTTGAATCAATCTATTTGACTTATCAACTACCCCTTTCTTTTTTTTTTTGCATGTTTCCTTTGACAAGACGTAGTGGTAAAATACATGTGAGGTCTACCATCAGGACTTTTTATTCCATGGCAAATAAATATTACTTTTGTTTATGTTTGCTTTACTGATTAAATTGAAAAAAGGGGAGGGATTTTAAAAATAAAAGTTTTGCTCCAAATCTTTTGCATGCAATAAAACAGTAATTGTATGTTGGCCTTTGAGAAACCGGGCGGTAGATGTATTATGCAGAGAGCTTCTTTATAATATGTTGTAAATATGTTTAAGTATGCTTACGTTATATATGAAATTACTCCTTTCTTGAGAAAGTATATACTTTTCCCAAAGTTTTCACATTATTATTCTAGAGCAAAAAGAATTATGGCTAATTTATTTTTGTAGTTGTTGGAGACAGAATAATTGCAGGTTTCCTTCCTTTGTGAGTCACTGCTTGACAAGTTTAAGGAACACAGCATTGCTTAAAAGTTATAAAAGAAGTATTTGTAACTGTATTGTTTGGTTACTCTGAAAAGAATACTTTTCACCTTTGACTTCACCTTCCATCACACAGGATCCCTCAAAATGTAAAAACTGTATGTCTAGAGAACATTATGCCTGAAAACCTTAACTCTTGTTAACATAATAGTAAGACTGAAAAGAAATGGGAAATATTTGGGAAAGAAACTCATTGTTTATATGTTTCTGCTAGCTCTGTTACTTAAAAAGACTTGAATCCATTAAGTCCTAACTCCTTAACATATATCAAATGTAATTTTAAAATAAAGGCTCATTTTCAATGAGAAAGATGATCACTTCTTACGGGACTTCTAAAAAAAACTAAAATAGGAAAGAAATCAAAGTCACTAATTTGTTGTGGTACACAGTGTTTTCCATAATTATATGACTAAGTAGTTAATTAGAAAATAATTTTCCCCAGCACTCTGAAATGAGAAAAGACAAAGCCAGACTTGAAGCAAGCTTTTTCATAACTAAGTATAGCCACTATTGAAAAATATTTCCCTGCCCTGGGAATCTGCTCCATTGTAAATTTACAGGCTAAAGTAGATGTTTATTACTTTCTCCAAACTACTATTATAAGCTTAGACCTAGAACCTGTGACCTAATTCCAGAAATTTACAGAATTGTTGGCACACATTTATATTTTTCTTTATTACACTCACTATTAGTTAGATTTCCCATCTCTTCACGTCTGTCCTTGCCCCTACTGCTCATCATCAGTCCTTAAAATCATTCCATCTCTCGGTATTGTACATATTTCCACATGATACAGTGGAGCACAGTGAGCATTGCAAAGCACACTATCAAGTGAAGATATCTATCTATCTATCTATTTATTTATTTATTAAAGATTTCTGTCTCTTCCACGCCACCACCTCCCATATCCCTCCCCCTCCCCCGATCAACTCCCCCTCTCTCATCAGCCTGAAGAGCAGACCGGGTTCCCTGCCCTGTGGGAAGTCCAAGGACCTCCCACCTCCTTCCAGGTCTAGTAAGTTGAGCATCCAAACAGCCTAGGCTCCCCCAAAGCCAGTATGTGCAGTAGTATCAAAACCCA
>NC_022035.1:7792260-7799012 GCF_000317375.1 Microtus ochrogaster | reverse complement strand
AACAGGATCAGGCTCCCCATTCGCCAGGGACCTCCCCAACAATAGGCCTACTACTCTGCAGGCCAGCCACCAAAACAAAGAAACTCCTGCTGCCCCCCCCCCCCAGCACCCGACCCAATGCCCAAACAGGCTAAACTGGGTGATCCCGCGGCCCCGCAGAAGGGAGGGAAAAGGAAGAAAGCCCCTGGGCATAAGCTGGGATGGGCCAGGGAGAGAGCAGTCACAGCAGAGGAGGAGCAGCCCCAACAGAGGGGGGCAGCTCCCGCAGAATGACCGGGGAGACAAGATGGTCGGGGAATGCCCCCGCTTTGATTCCTGGGTCCATCTGTGGACCAAGAACACTCTCACCACTCAGGAGGGTCTTCTGGGACAGGACCAGGCTCCCCGTTTGCCAACAAAAGGCCTACTGCTCTGCAGGCCAGCCACCAAAGAACCTACTTGATTTAATTGTAGTGGGACGATCTACTCTCAGTGTGGGCTTCACGTGTTTGCTGCGCGTCTGTGTGCAGCGCCAGATCTCTGCCACGCACGTCTGCGTGTGCCGTGCGTCTGCCTGAAGATATCTCTTGATCTGTGCATAAATGCCTCTTGATGAATTCAACTCACTCCTAAGCCATAAACATGAGTTATTTTCCCGTGAAGATTATCTACTTTGGAGAATATACATATTTTTATAGAAGACTATTATTGTTCTATAACTAGCATATTGCTCCTGGGGAAACAAGAACCACAATCCATAATTAGTAAATGGGGGCTTGTTTCTGCAAGTCTAGCATGGAAAGTTCATGCCAGGTAATGCAACAAAATACATTAAGGTAATTTTTCCTTTAATCACATGAAATTACTTTAACTGATCATTCTTAAAATTAAAATGGCAGATCCATAAGTTCTGACATGCTAGTTCAAATAACTATTGCAAAAGTCAAATTTTAAATTGGACTTGTGAACTCTTTAATTGAGTTGATGCCTAAAAATTCCTTAACTCATTTGCCTTTAGTTCTTTGTGTAGGGTTAAGGACATTTGCCCACCCACTTTGGCTCATTGGTGCCACCCTTGTTCAACTTATGTTCATACAGTCGTGTTGATGAGACTTTATGGATATAACTTCTGGTATTACTATGAGAAAAATAGCTCACGGTAAACTCCATAATCTCTGGCTCTCACAGTCTTTCTGCCCACTATTACACAATAATCCCTTTGTCTTAGTTACAGAAGAATGTTTTGTACATATATTGAGACTGGGCTCCACAACTCTGCCTTTTGATTGGTTGTGGTTTCTTGAGTATAGCTGAGAGCATGAGAGGTGGTCTTCCCAGGGAAGAGCACACCAATTTTTTTGTTTACTTACAAATATTCAGCCCTGAAAACGTAATACAAGTGACATTATATAGAGTCAACAGGTTACATTTAAGTTGTGTGTGTGTGTGTGTGTGTGTGTGTGTGTGTTGAAACAATTAATGAAAAAGAGGACATGAGCTTGATATGGAAGAATTTGGGGTGATGAAATGAAAAGAAATGGGAAAAAGAAATTAAATTACAATCTCAGAAATAAGCAGAAATACAAAAATACAAAACTTAAAAATGAAAAGCTAGTACCTTAAATTTTGCCTGATTTTCCTTTATTTCTGTTATAAGAAACAGTTTTCAGGGTTAGAGATTTGGCTCTGTGATTACACTAGCTTATTGCTCTTCCAGGGGATCTGGGTTTAGTTCCCAGTACCTACATCAAGTGACTCACAACAACCTGTCACTACACGCCCATGGGATCTGGTGCCCTCTTCTGGCCTGCAAAGGCACTGTACCATATACTGAATAAAAACTCACAACATACATACACACACACACACACACACACACACACACACACACACAAATGAATAGTAAGAAAAGATGCAGTCTTCTATGCTATTTTTGGTTTTGTTGTATAAAAAATGCGTAAAATAATAAAATACATTTCTGATTATTTTGCAAATCAATATAATAAATATTGCAATGGAGTTAGAAGGAAGACTCATTTTAAAACAATCTCTACAGCTTTTTACTACATTAATATGAAAGTAGACTGCAATGAGGACAAAGAAGTGGACTTACCATAGTACGGCGTTGATGCCTAGGTCTCCACTAAATCAATGTATGAAATTAGAGAAAAGGTATTCTCCAATGAAAGTTGTAAGACTTTATAAAGATATGAGCTTGCATAAAATACCACCTCTCTTCTGCAGGTACATCGTTGCAGGAACAGATAAAAAGTTTACTGAGTTGGGTGTGCATGCAGCTGTAATTCAATATGCTTACAGTGCTCTCTTCATAAAGGCCAACGGGCAATTTTCTTTCTGATTCCCAAACCAGAAACTTGCACTTTTTCTATGAAACTACTTTCTATTACCTCATAGGCACAGGGAACCTCACAATTATTATAATGGTTATGTTTACACTCACTGTTATAAGTTTAGAGATAGAATTAGTGGTCCAAAAGCATTGGTTCAGGAGTCAGAATTAAAGTAAACACCTTAAGTTACATAAATATATGCTTCGTAATCATATTATCTTGAAGACCATATGAGAACGCTAGCTCGCCTCTTCCAAGAAATCACATCATTGTTGATTCTGAGTATTCCTGGTATTTCTTTTATGCTTTTGCTATGGCTGATAACAAACAGAATGTGTTTAAGGACCTTTATTTTCTTTGAAGTTATAGTGACAGGGAGGAGGGATAAAAGAGGGATGTCCAATGCTTACAGTATGTGAAACAGTTCTCTAAGTGGTTTGCAATTATTTGCTGATAGAGCCTAAGCCTATGAATAAGTATAATTACTGTTAAAGAATATTAAGGTATAGAGTTGGATAATAAGTTATACCCATGATTTTTCATCAAATAAGTCTGAATGTATACTTTTTTCTGAAAACAAGTTTTATTTAAATAAGGGTTTAAATATATTACATAATATTAAATCTGAAAGGGAAAAGAAAACCAAAAAACTAGTTTGTTCTTCACATGGTACTAGGGAGCTGCTACCATTGAGTTGAAACATACAGCTAGCCACATGACCGATGGCATAAGTTTGGTATTTGTTCCCTTGTCATAAGTTTAATTCATGTGAGGCTGCCCCCACCCTTCAGTTCTTCCAACATCCTTGGGATATGCCTGGCTAAAAAGATTACCCTCATGGTGAGCCAGATGTCCAAGACCCCTGGGGAAAGATAACCCTTTCTGAATTTTGCCTACCTGGTAGGACACCAGGGGCTTTTGCTAGAGACTCCCTCTAGTGGCATAGCTACTATGGTGTTACCCATTCTCTTCACCTGGACTTTTCAAGTGGTGACATGGGTAGGGGATTTTGTAGGGGGAGAGACAAGGAGCTGAATGTTTACTTTTAACTGCAGTGCTGTGGATTTAGGATTACTAAGAGCAAACCAGTTTGAAGTTGGAAAAAGATACTTCCCCTCCAGATACTACCTTTAGAATATTTGCCTTAAAAATTCTAATTCAGCCTCAAAGCCAACGATCTATTAAAGTTATCTTTCTGACGGTACCAAACATTGTAATTCGTGTGTGCATTCGCTTTTGTCTGTTTAGTGAGTGCTCTGTGTATTATGGACACTATTCTGAATTTTGAAAACAGAGCTGTTACCAACCCACACAAAATTCTCTCTGTTGCCAAATGATTTCAATTGAAGGAACCAGGTTATAATAAACAAGAAAATATCATATAACCATGTGCATAGTGCACAGGGTTAAAATAGAGCTACTATGTGTTCAGTAAATATTTATTGAAGAAAGAAAGAAAGAAAGAAAGAAAGAAAGAAAGAAAGAAAGAAAGAAAGAAAGAAAGAAAGAAAGAAGTCAAGTCATCAATATGATTAGCAACTAATCCAAACTCTGTCAGTACTAGCTAGGGACAGAAGACCTAAAGAATGCATAATTATTAATATTACACAAAACCTAGCAAGTAAATATTCAAAATCATCAGCAAAATGCTTTTGACTTCTATTTCCTGACAAAATAATATAACTAGTAACATCCCAATGAATAAAACTCTGACATTTGGCAAAACATGTAAAATAGCTATTTCATACACTTTAAAAAAAAAAAGCAGCCATGATTGTGAACACTGTGATCTTTAGGTGTCAAATAAACAATGCATTATAAACGATAGGTGTATCTCCCAGACCGTTTATCACGCATTGTTCATAAAGTAGAGTAAATGTTGCTGTCTATGACTAGAAATATAATAAGACACCCTCTATCAAGAAAAAAAAAATACTGGAAGTAACACTGAAATGGCTGAGATACTAGAATCAGTAGATGAGGGCTGTAAGGAACACCAGCTTGAAGCCGTAACTGGAAAAATTGTCTAGGAGAATGAATGCACAGGGGTATGAGGAGCTAGGCAGCCATTTAGGAATGTAGAAATAAATGATGCTCCAACTCTGCAATAAATAAACTCATAGAGTGGGCTTAGCAATTGGAGATTCAAAAACAAGTCTAAATCTAAGTGGTGTGAAAGAAAATAGAAATTGCTGCGTTTCAATAGACAAAAGGATTATTTTTTTTTTAAATATTTATTTATTTATTATGTATACAATATTCTGTCTGTGTATGTCTGAAGGCCAGAAGAGGGCACCAGACCCCATTACAGATGGTTGTGAGCCACCATGTGGTTGCTGGGAATTGAACTCAGGACCTCTGGAAGAGCAGGCAGTGCTCTTAACCTCTGAGCCATCTCTCCAGCCCAACAAAAGGATTATTGTTCTTGAAGACAGAGACATAGAAATGATCAGATCTAAAGAAAAGAAAGCATGAATACAAAGCAGGAGAGGCAAAGACACCATCAATAGCTGGTATTAAGAAGTGCATGTAGTATGTGTGGTAGTGATATTACAGAGGAAGACTGGTCTGTCAGAAAACATGTTGGAATAGATAGCATTCGAAATTTTATCAAATTTGTTGAAAAACAATTCAGCTGACAGATCTATGAAACTCAGCATGTCTCAAAAGAAAGCATACAAAAGCACAGCGATGGGGGTGTATTGGCTTTAATTGTGGCAGACTAGCAACAAAAAAAAGGAAAAATCAAATGCAATTCACACACGTGAATGGAGGTAACAAATGCGGGTGGAAATCTTGTCAGAGAAAATAGAAAACTTGAAACAATGGAACATCTGCTGAAAAGAAATTCAGAATTCTCTATCAGTGAAAATATTCTTTATTGTAAATTATGGCAAGCTGACTTCTTGAAAGAAATGACAGCTAAAAGCATTTCTTATGAAGCACTTAGGAGTACACAAAGTGTAAATAGAATGTGTACGTCGTGGGTTCTTGGATGATTTTTTACATTTCCCTGTGAACGAGTTGGTGAGATTTTAAATAAAAGAATCCACGTACTGCAGTGGGAATCATATCAGACATACACAAAGTCATCATTTAATATGATCTAAATTATTAGGTAAAGCCAGTGATTTAGAGTAGGTTATCTTTCAACAAGACTGCTAGATGCTGTGCAGAAATACTTTTATTTCAGGAAAAGTATTGTGTACTGTAAGAGCCAAGCCCACGGGACTGAGTGAGAATGCAGGGCTCAGTTTCTCTGTCCTCCCTCAGAAGATGCTAATTCCTCGTGGCTCGATAACCTCCCCCAGCTCCTCTGTTGCAGACAGCTTCACCCAGCGGAACTAAATCATGTAGTCTTGAAGAGAAACCCACTTCGCTCTTCATATTAGGAGCTCCTCAGATTTGTTTGATGCCAGGTGGTCAAACCTAACTCCTGACAAATTAATGTGACTTCCCATCTGCAGTGCAGCTGAGACCATTGTAGAATAATTCCCTCCCAGAGACACAAGCTGAGGAAAACCATGCCCGAGAGGGTCCTATGAGGATTTCAAGAATGGACTCAGAAATGAAATCAAAATAAAAATTAGCTAAATACATTTGATACCAGACCTCTGGTTGTAGATGTTCCTCTCAATATTTTGTCAAGTGTTCGGTTCACATTTTATTCTATGAGATGCCCCAAAAAGGCAAAACTGGAAGCCCAAATCACCACAGTATATTCTGCCTATAGATCTTTCTTACGGGTTATGCTGGCATATTTTCCTCCTCAACCAGTAGTGCTAAAATGCCAAGTGTAGTGGATATTTAAACATGGGGCTGTCATTTTAGCTTTGAGCGACTTGAGACTAGGAAGCACAGCTATTCCATTTCTTTGTGTGCTATTTGGAATTTCCCAGAGATGTTTTGGGAATAAATGGGAAGTCTGAATGCCTAGGGTGAGCACCCTTCTCGTGGAGGTTGATAGGGATATGATCATTTTATTGTCAGAGGAAAACCAATTTTAAATACATGGAAACATTGCACTTAAAACATAATGACAATAATAATAACAATAATAGTGATAAGGACTAGAAGTAAAGTTGTTAAACCGCAAATAAAGATTTACAGAAAAAAAATATTGAAGAAATAGGTATGACACTTAAATATCACTACAATAAAGCAGGCCTGATAATGTGGAAGAACTGTAGGTTGAAAGCTTTCCTGGGTTATAGACTAAGACCAACACAAGCCAGCACACTTGAGTGAAACCCAGTCTCAAAATTTAAAAATTTAACAAAAGTGAAAGGCACTGCTCAGGCACTGCTCAGAACATAGTACCTTCCTGACATATGCAAGTTTCTAGGCTCAGTCCCCCATACTAAAGACAAGTAATGTGTGTGTGTGTGTGTGTGTGTGTGTGTGTGTGTGTGTGTGTGTGTG
>NC_022035.1:7749911-7792160 GCF_000317375.1 Microtus ochrogaster | reverse complement strand
GAGAGAGAGAGAGAGAGAGAGAGAGAGAGAGAAAGTTTTGTCATTTCAACAAAAATGTAAATGAAAACTATAGAGAAATTAACAGGCATGATTTTGAATGACTTCAGTTAGACTTTCCATCAACTGGACATTAATATGAAAGACACAGAGATATTTATAAAGGCAAAAATCTTCACAATAAGTTTTAGGAAGGACAATTGGTTTGTTATAGTAGATAATTTCAACAGAAACTAGATAAGAGCATATACAATCTACAAGGACATTTAAAAAATAGTAATGATTTGAGAAAGAAAAGGAAAATACTAGAACAGGCCTAGAATAAGCTGAGATCAGAATATGTGCAATAGGAGTAACAGAAGAGTTCAAACAGAAGCAGTGGCTGGCAAGCTACCTTTTCATTAAATCACATGAATAGCCCTTAAGAATCCTAGTGTTCCTGATGACAATTCATGCTGGAGAAGTTATGGGGTAAAAGGAAGACTTCTCCATTGCTGGTAGGAGTGCAAACTGGTACAGTCCCTTTGGATATCAGTATAGTGATTTCTCAGATAATTAGAAAACAACCTTCCTCAAGACCCAGCAATACCACTTTTGGGTATATATCCAAAGGATGCTCAATTGTGCCTCAAGGACATGTGCTCAACTATGTTGATAACAGCATTGTTTGTCATAGCCAGAACCTGGAAACAACCTAAATGCCCCTCAATTGAAGAATGGATAAGGAAAATGTGGTACATTTACACGATGGAGTACTACACAGCAGAAAAAAATGACATCTTGAAATTTGCAGGCAAATGGGTAGAGCTAGAAAACATCATTTTGAGTGAGGTAACTCAGACTCAGAAAGTTAAATGTCACATGTACTCACTCATAAGTGGTTTTTAAACATAAAGCAAAGAAAACCAGCCTACAAACTGCAATCCCAGAGAACATAGGCAACAATGGGGACCCTAATGGATCTAATCTACATGGGAAGTAGAAAAAGGCAAGATCTCCTGAGTAAATTGGAGCATGTGGACCACAGGAGAGTGTTAAAGGGGAGGGAAAGACAGGGAGGGGAGCAGAGGAAAATATAGAGCTCAATAAAAAAAAAAAAAAGAATCCTGGTGTTTGGACCTTATTCTGAACCATTACCCTACACAGTACGTCTAATCTCCAGCTGATTCCAATGTGCATCAAGACTAAGAATCACTTTATTAAAGGAAGCTCTATTCAGTTACCCAGAGAACAATGCAAATTCTTCCTGAAGCATTGTGATTCATGGGCCCTAAAAGATTATTAGCCTTTACATAGCAAGTTAGAACTGGAGAGACCTAAAAATCAATACAACTAGAGCTGGTTGTTGGGGGATAAACAGAAACAACTGCCTTAGGAAACTTCCTTTTCCCTTCCTCCCTTTTCTCAATAGACTATTTTTATACTCCTGCCTGAAATGGGACTTTACTAGTCCAGAAAGATGAAGTGTGTATGTGGAGGGGGTGTCATCCTGCACAAAGACGTTCTGGCAGGCTTTGAGATCTTCCACGATAGACCATTTAGGGTCTCCAGCATCAATCCTCTAAGCAGTGCATTAAGCTGGATACACTGTTTATTAACAGAACTCACTTTATATGCTGTGGTAAATAAAAATGGGTTTAGGAATCAGAAAAGTATCTATGACTCTTTTACCAGCAGAAAGAAGTAATACACACTTAGGAAATTTCTTTGGCTTCTTGTAGCCAAAGACAAGGGCAAGCAATCCTTCACTGGTGTGCATACAGCCGCTCTGGAGTGCTTTTTTTTTTTTTTTCTGATGGGTAAGATGAAGTCAAACAGAGCTTTGTGGCATCCTGTGGTTCAATTTAGCTGCAATTCTCAAACTGCTTTGGAAGAATAGCCTGAGTTTTACTGCATGGGGATCATCCGAAGGGCACTTTCAAACTCCCTAGCCCTAGATTATGCCTAAGTTTTTATTCAAAAAGAGCAAACCCATGTTTTTGGAAGATGATTCCTAGAAGTCCACTTCTTCTTCCCTTACCTCATGTGCTGAAAACTGAAAACCTACTGCTGCAAACCTCAGCGTGGATCATGAGAATCATGACCGCTCCTTGGGATTTTCTCACATCTCAAAAAGTTACAGTACCACATGATGATAGTATCTCGGCAACAATTGGTGTTTATTTTTATTAGAGCTGAAATGACTTAGTGCTTTACTGCAGTTCTTTGAAGGAGACTCTGCACAGATTCGACAAATCCAGTCACGAGTGGACCAGAAAATATACCCCTCATGCTACAGCCTAACAAAGGAGGAGCATAGAAGGAAATTTCTGTTGTTTAAATGTGGTCAGTATTTGAATCCAACCTGCGAGTTCAGATGGCAGCTGCTGGAGGGGTGGATTAAATGAAGATAAAGCAAAGCCAAATAGGAAGTGGGGGGATTGCCGTATTGAGTGTGGTATAGAGCAGAGTCCTCACAAACATTTGAAAGCAGGGGTGAGACATAGATTCACTACAGTACCGGGAGTCAGGAGCAGACAGACACAAGCCAGTGCAGTCAATCTACCCATGACATGTTTAATTCTCTGGAGCGATTCTTGTCTCCTCTTTCTTTATTACAACTACTCAGGAAATCCCCCTGCCTCTATTTTTCTGTCTTTGTTCTGGGCCACTAGCATACTTGGGTGGAAGCCACTTGTCCCATGTTGTAGTATTGAAAAGACTCCTAATGAATAAACCTGTATCTCTCTCCTGACCACTGATACTCTACCTGCCAACAGAGCTTCAGTTTAGATACAGTAAGTTGTCACATTGTTTCTTAAATCACTTCATCTCTGGAAATTTGTTCTAGTAGCGGTAGCAGAATGAAAGACACCATCATTTGCATAGCTGCAGTGGCTACTGAGGTAGATTAGCCAGTGTGTGGAGCTGATTGAAAACTTTATTTGATTTGATATTCAGTTTTTTTAAACACTAACTTTTAAGAAGACTGTATTTCTTCGAATTTCTAAATGCTAATATTCTATCATATTTTGGGTAATATGCATGTTGAGAGCAGATTATTTTAATTTACAGTATCTATTCACACCTTTCTCTTAGTTAGGGCCATTATAAGTGGAAATTTGAGTCAATAGGAAGTGTTAGAAAATTTCAGTAGGAGTTTTTATATGTAATGTTCTACAGTATGTCCTGTTTAAAAGAGGGAAAAGCAAGAAAAAATGTATTTGCAGGGAAGCAACAGATGGTGCATCTGTGTAGTAGGACTGGGAGGCTCCAGTCAAGCTGCTGACAGAATATGTTAGGTTTAAATACTAACAATGATTGCCGTTGCTCTAGAGATGTGTATTTTGAAAACCCCATGTTTATGAGTGTCCTTATCTTTTATGAAACAGGGTCAGTGAGAGAAAAATGTCTCCTTTTGTTTCTGTAAGTACTTAAACAGATTGTACAATTCTATTTTATGAGTCACGTCATGACCACAGCTACTTTCTGTAGCATTGAATCTGGACTTGCTTCATTGTTCCTGAACATGACTGATGAAAACAGGAAAGAAACACCACACAAGTCCTTGAAGTGAAAGAAGAGGTCAACCAAAGGCTTGGCCCTTAGAGAAATTTTTATTCTTTCAGACGATAATGCCACAGTGTTGAAGGAATTGAATGGACCGTGGTAAGAGCCAACTCCTGTGAGACGAAGCAGAGTCTGTTTAAAGCAGGAAAGAACCAGTCTCATCTAACGTTCCAGCTCAGCAGTGAAGGCTGAAGCCAGGAGTACTAACAAGTCCTGTACGGTGATGCTCTCTGATTCTTCTCACAGGCAGCATTCTAATAAGAAGAGCAACTGTACTGCGGTCTGTCGTAGGGAGGCTGCTTGTTGGTTCCTGGCTGCTCAGCCCGTGAAATAATCACATAGAAACTGTATTATTTAAATCACTGCTTGACCCATTAGCTCTAGCTTCTTATTAGCAAACTCTTACATCTTAATTTAACCCAACTCCATTAATCTGTGCATCACCACAAGGCCGTGGCCTACCAGCAACTTTTCAGTGCGTCTGTGCCCAAGGGGCAGCTCCAAGGCAACTCTCTGACTCTGCCTCTTTTCTCCCAGCATTCAGTTTAGTTTTCCCCACCTACCTCTCGTCCCTGTGCAGGCCCAAGACAGTTTCTTTACTAACCAATGGTATTCACAACATACAGAGAGGAATCCCACATTACTGGTCTTGCTCTTCTGATTAAGAGTCTACTGCCTTGGTAGTCTTTATCTACCTTTTAAAACATTGCTGATAGCTCATCACTGAAGAACACCAAAGGTTAAAGCACGACAATTCCCAAGGGTTCAGATTCACCCTGGACTACATAATGATTTCTAGGCTAGCTTGTGATATGGTTTCAAACATCTTGTCTCAAAAATCCTACACAATAAGAAAAAATTAAGCAATCTATAAACAAATCTTAAAATAAAACAATCAGTGCTAATTTGCCAGCTCTTTCCTCACCTTTATCTCTTCTCTTTCATAATTCTGATGTTAAATCTAGAATCTACAGCTGATAAGGATAAGAAAAGAATATATTTTTTTTTAAATCAGGGAACAAAAATCCTGTATTGAAATATTTTAGAAGAACCTCATGTAAGTTTCTAAAATGGATCTATGATCACTTTCACTTTGCAGTTTAAAAAAAGGCAAATTCAAGCATACTCTAATTCCTAAGAGAGTGACTCTCAAATGAATCACCTAATATTAAGTATTCTAATGAAAAGTAAATGGCAAACTTTTGCAAACACCTAATTTGTGATCTCAGCATTATGCAAGAAGTTATCTTAGCAGCACTAGGATCACTCTCCAAAAAGTAACGATCTTTGGTCCACCATGGATGGCTTGGATGAAAATCAAGGCTAGTAGATAAATGGAATTTGTTTTTTTGATCCAATCAGTCAGTCTATCTCTAGCTTTTAATTAGAGAATTGAGGAAATTAATTTTAGAGGTATTATTTACTGAAAAATGGCTGTTGATTATAGTTATATTTTTGTTGTTATTGGTGGTGGTGTTCTCAGGAGTACTTTGTGTTTCAGTAATTATAGCTTTATTGCTTTATTTATTTTCTTTATGCAATCTGTTTGCTATGCTTATCTCTCTCTTCAACCCAGAGTATTGCTTCCTGTGTTCTGTTTAGGTTACTTAGTTGTTAGAGTATATTGGATATAAATGGTTTACGTCTGTTTGTTTCATTGAAATTGTTTCTTTCTCCTTCAGCTATGGCAGGTAATTTTGCCGGATTAGCGTTTGTGCTCTTTTAAAACTTAGAATGTATTGCTATAGGTTCTTCTGGCTTTTAAAGTTTGCATTGAGAAATCAGCTGTTAATGTAATTTTCTTTATATAGTCTTGTAGTTTTTGTTTCTTTTTCAGCTCTCAATACTCTTATTCTGTACACTTTGAATTTTAACTCTGATATGCTGCTGAAAGTTTCTTTCTCTGCTATTGGCCAATTGGTGTTTTGTATGCTTCTTATATCTGTATAGATGTATGGTTTCTTTGTTTATGTAAGTCTTCTGTAATTTTGTTGATGAACTGATCTATGCCATTGGTCTAGGATTTTTCTTCATTTATTCCTATAAGTAAAAGACTTGGTCTTTCCTTCTTTCTTGGTCTTTCCTGTAGTTCTTTGTCTAGAGGTGGCAGCCCCTAAAATTTCCCCATTCCATGTTAGTTATCCATTAATATTGCAATTGCTCTGGCCTTATTAATATAACTGTTTCTAGAAAAGACTGTTTAATTGAATTTTGTCTTAAAATCTTTCTGTTGTGTCTTCTCTGGTGTCCTCTCAGACAAAAAGGCAGCAATTATGATATCTGTCAGGACTGGGCTCCACACAATCTATGATGGTATTCATTTTCTGTAAGAAAGGCTTCTTTGATGAGAGACAATAGCTACACTTACCTTTGGGTATACAGATGTAATTTGAGCTGCAGTATGGAATTTTTCTAGTCTAGAAAATTGCTAGTAGTAGATTGTTTTCTAAGGTCCATGACCTCTGTAGCTCTTAGCTCTGTAGCTGGTTGGGTTTCTAGCACCAGGTATTATTTCTTTTCTGTTTAGTAAGCCTTGAGTAAAGGTTCAGTAGGTAGCACCAACATGTCAGTAGTAGCCAACAACTATCTAACTGAACTAAAGGCTGATATCTGTGCTTTCATTTTCTTCATAGCCTTTGTTTGTTTGGTCTAGTTCCTGTACTTTATCTTAGAGTCTTTATCTTCTCTCTGATTCATTTGGCTTTTGAGACTTTCCCTTGAGTTTTGTAGTTCAATTACTGAGTTTTTCAATTCCACATTCATTTGAGCTTGAGTTAAGTTCAAGGTTTCTACATATTTATTGAATTCTATTTTCAAATCCTAGATTATTGTCATCATTTCCATCAACCTTATGCTTGTGTTGTAGGGGATAAAGGACATCATTTGAGCATTTAGTTCACTGGGCTGTTTGTATCATCTTTAAGCTTGAATTCTTTGATGTTTTTATTGTTCTTTTAAATTTTGTGTCCTGGGGTTCATACAGATAACTATCTTTGGCAGACATTTCTTTAGGACTAATGGATTTGTGGGAGGAAATATTTCCATGATCTTTTATACTCTGCAGTTTTGTGATGAAATCTGTGCATGGAGTACACAGGGTTCCTTTAGGGTCCTAGCTAAAGCCTGGAGATTAAATGCAAGCAAAGCTGTCCAGACAAGGCCCTGGATATGACCCTGAATGTATCTTGGGGATTGGGTGAAGTGAGTGGAGGTGGGGGGTGACTTAGATGGAGTCACATATCTACACCCTGACACAAGATATGGGGTAGAGCGGTTGGATGTGGCACAGTTATGGTTTGTAGATTGTGGGTGAGCTGTGAGGTATTAGCCAGAATTTAAAATGAGAGCATGCAACAAGAGGTTGCCAGATGAGGCAGAGCACTGAATACAGAGTTCAAGTTACGTGTGTTTCATAGGCATACTCTTCAAACTCACATTTACCTCAATATTCAATGTCAGTATTTGGACAATTCAAATTGCATATTAGTTTTGTCATATCTTACCTTGGGTGTAACAGGTATAGGACAAAATTATCTAAAAATAAAATGTTAAATTTAAAAATTATACTTTGACCATTTAGTGAAAATAGAAGTCTTATGTTTGTCTCTTCTAATAACATGTTTCCATTTAAACTGCTCAGAACACACAAAGCCCAAAAATATTTCGGACCTACAAATGTTTCACTGTGTTGAGTTTTGTTTGTTTGTTTTGATGTCCCCAAGAAATTCAGACACTGTAACCTCATGAAGCATAAAGTGTACATTTAAATATGTTTAAATATTATAATAAAGCAAAATATCTTAAGATGTCAGCAATAAAACTTAAAACTGTACTAGATAAATTTTATCTTCATCATGCTACAGGTAAACCTAAGTCAAAAGAGTGAAAACTGGTCCATCTAAAATTCCTATCTCAGTGTTTGAGAATATGAAGCCAGTTACACAATATCAAATTATCTAATATATATCTATATGAATCATGGGACAATAGCAATTATAAAATTAACATAATTTTTAGAAACTCAAGTTGTGTTGGAGATTTACATTAATCAATATATAAAATGTTTTAAGAAAACAGACAATAAAAGGACTATAAATATTACAAACATGTTTTTTTCTTTCTATCTCTGATTAATGACTAGGTTTTTATGTGTAAAATTATATCTATTAAATAGAAGTCAATTAGAAGATATACTATCACAGCATTGACTTAGTTGACTTAGCAGTTTGAGTCTTAGAGCAAGACTCAAAGAGTATTTCACAGTAACAGTACTCTCTTTAACCCTTACTCATCACTTCCTCTTCTAAATGCCCAAAAGTTTTGTGGGCAAGTTTTTAATCCATTTGGAATGCATCAAAACTAAAATTAAGCTTCTGACAAAAATAAATAAAGGTGGACACACAGGGTTTTGACCTAGTACAGTGGGCTGGGAAGAGTGTTAAGAGCCCAAGAAACAGAGTTCATAAGAGTGTGTCTCCTAGGAATGTCAGAAGCTATACACATAAAACCTTACCAGCATGATTGCCTAAACACGAGCTAAACATGAATGACACCAAGAGGCATTCGAACATGGATGGAGAAAACTCAGGAGGCCTCAATTCTAGACAAAGAACTACAGGCCATTAAGAAATGCTGAAATCTGAAATAACAGTCTTCCCCAAGGAAGATGACACCAATTGGTTAGCTAACACAAAATGATCAGCCCTGAAAGCATACATATGTAACATTATATAGATGGATCGGACTGTATTTATGTATTTGAAAATATATGTGTATTATATAATGGAAAACGGGCCATGAATTTGAAAAAGAGAAAGGAGAGGCTTGTAGAAGAGATTAAATGGGAGAATAGGAAGGGGGAAATGATGCAATTATAATTTCAAGACATTAGAAGCTATTCAGATCTCGGTAAAGCAAGTTTTTCAGTGTCAAAGATTTTACAAATTAAAGCTTTTATTTGTTTTAATTTTCAGTGAATTAAACTTCATACTATATATTTTTCTTTCTGTTATAATCTTCAATTAGATTGAATATTGAAAAATATGTATCACTATGTCTTAGAATTTTTATATTCAGAGAAATGAAACATTTATTTCCATATCTTCTGTCAATGATATGTGGAGTACTTGCCCTGTTAGAAAGCAATAAAATCCATCGTCCTCAGCTTTGTCTTGTATAAAATGCACTTGCAACATCCCTAGACTTGAATGAGAATCATTACTGTGCTCCAGACTAACCAAAGCCTTTGTGCCCTGTAATTTTTTTCCACTGTGGTGTGTGTAAGGGATGGGAGGAAAAGATCTGTTGGAATAAAAAGCAAAAATAAAGACTGTAGGAAGTCCAAGGACCACCCACCTCCATCCAGGTCTAGTAAGGTGAGCATCCAAACTGCCTAGGCTCCCACAAAGCCAGTACGTGCAGTAGGATCAAAAACCCATTGCCATTGGTGGTCCTTGGACTTCCCACAGGGCAGGGAACCCTGATTGCTTTTTGGGCTGACAAGGGAGGGGGACTTGATTGGGGGAGGGGGAGGGAAATGGGAGACGGTGGCGGGGAAGAGACAGAAATCTTTAATAAATTAATAAATAAAATCATGAACTGAAAAAAAAATAAAGACTGTAATACTTTTCTAAATACCAAGTGTAGCCATGAGAGGAGAGACCATCATATCCCCTAGGAGCCTTTGTGTTAGCTGCAGTTTCATGTACAGGAATGTCAGGAACATTCAAGTATGAACATTTGAAGTACTTTTATTTTAAAGTTAGATAAGTAGCTTAAATTATTTTAGTTCCCTATGAGTATCTAGATGCAGTCTTGCATAGTTGGAAACTGACAATATTCCCTCACGATAACGAGTACTATCCAGTACCACTCATTTAAGTCCTTTATTCTATAAGATTGGGCTATCCAAATTATCAGAGTTAATCTCTCTTTTCTAAAGGAAGACGTAGTGAAAACATTTTTGAAGTGATAGTAATTATAGCTATTAATGGCAAACAACAGGTGACAGATAATAAACACAGATATAATTTTTCTATCCTGTCCATGGAACTTTATATATCTTCCTGGCTCATTCACCTTAACCAGTCAGTATAACCAATTGTATCTATTATAATCTATGGATAGATCTTTACCTTTGCCGTCTAATATATGTAGGTACAAAGAAAGGTAACAGCAGTTATCAAATCTAGAGAAGAAAAATGATGAAAAGGCAAACAACATTTACTTATTTTTGACCAACTTTTGACTAAGCATAAATAACTGTAAATCAGACGCCTTAGCAGCTCTTAGATTTGCAGATATTAAGATAATAGGGTGGGACATTTTTTTCTGGAGAATCATTGGATCAACTTCACCATGAAAATCAAGGGTAATACCACTGGATCTTCTTTTCCCCTACATCCAAGTGACATCTCTGCAAACAGTGGGCCAGAGTAGAATGGATTTTGTTCTACCAGAAGCCAATAAATGGATTTTTTTCATGTTTAGTAAAGTTATGTGCCCTTTCCTACCATGATCAGTCCTCTAAAAAACCACTCTGTTTAGACTTTGGATGTAAAAGTTTAGGATTCATCTGTAGAATTACTTTGATAGTTAAAAGAGTTCCATTTGTTTTACTAATTCCAATGCCCATCAGTTATAAACCACACAATTCATCAGATTCCAAGTCCAGTTTTATTTGATGATGTGCTTCTCTTTCTTTTTTTTAATTTTTTATTTATTTATTAAAGATTTCCGTCTCTTCCCCTCCACCACCTCCCATTTCCCTCCCCCTCCCCCAATTAAGTCCCCCTCCTTCCTCAGCCCGAAGAGCAATCAGGGTTCCCTGCCCTGTGGGAAGTCCAAGGAACTCCCACCTCCATCCATTTCTAGTAAGGTGTGCATCCAAACTGCCTAGGCTCTTACAAAGCCAGCATGTGTCTCTTTCTTTCACTTAGCCTCTTCATTCCCCCTTAGTCCTCTGTTTATTCTCAGCAAATAGGGAAATCTTGCGATAATATCTTAGTGACACATCTTGAAATTCTCTCCTCTGCACACACATAAAAATTATAGTATCGACCATAACATCTGTCTTTGTCTAAGTATTAAGAGATGTCCGTATTTTTCTCCAAACAGCTTCAAAACCAGTGGACTCGAAATTATGCAGTGGCCCTATTCCTAGCACCATGCAGCTGTGTCACATTCCTTGTCCAGTTGAATGTGAGGTTTCACCTTGGTCTGCCTGGGGACCCTGTACTTATGAAAACTGTAATGACCAACAAGGGAGAAAAGGTAGGAAACGGTAGCCTCCTTTGTATTCTGTCAAACCTGCCATAAGTTCATATGAACAATTGCCATGTTGTATTTGGAAAACACTGTTTTTTGGGGAATCATCATTCACCACCTCTGGCCCCTCTATCACACTGATTGATGAGCTGGGGAGAAGGGGCTATGGCTCAGATACCTTAGTTAGGACTGAGCATTCTAGAGTCTTATTCTTTGTCCTTTGGCCAGTTGTGAATCTCTGTGTTAATCACTATCCACTGCAGAGGCTTCTCTGAAGAGAGTTTAGAGACTTGTTTTTCTCTGGGTGTAATGATAAATCATAAGGGGTTGTTTTAATACTATGTCCATTTAGCAGAACAATAGTTTCAGGTTCTCCCCTAATGTCATACAAAGCTACAGTTTCTTGACCCTGATTATTTGCCAAATACGGGTTTCATTTATGTGAACTGGGCCTGAAATCCAATCAGAAAGTGGTTTGTCACTTCCATAATAGTTATGTCACTATTGAACCAGTGGACATGTCTTGCCAGACCAGTTATTGTATCTTTCAGGGTTCAAAGCTGGGTAAGATAGATGGCTACTATTTCTCTTTGGGGTCTGTGCACAGCACATTCTGTGAATATTTGAATGTGTCCAAAGTTTCCAGACTGTTACAAGCATAGATTCTCCTGGCCTGCAACTTACATAGTATCTTACCATCAAGAGCACTGGCAATAGCTTATAATATTTGAGAATCTATGACGCCCAGTAGCCATCAATCTCAAAAAAGAAAGTCCATTTTTGTGGCTGGGTGTTTTGTGACAGTGTGTGATGATTAGCTGGAATATCCTTCTATTATTGAATAACTATATTTAAACTCTTTTATATGTAAATCTACTTTAGGAGAATTTTCCACTAAGTTTTCATATGAATTTTCAAAAGGTCTTGTGTTAGTTAATCTATTCTTCCTCTGTGCTACCCATCCATCCCCTCACAACATTTAATACTTCGTTCTAAGTGAGGTAAACCAGACCCAGAAAGACAAATGTGGTATCATTCCTCTCATTTATGATGTTAGCTTGAAACCTATAAATATATGCACTTATGTCTAAATACCATAAAAATTGGAAAATTACTGTAAGACCTTAGCCAGTAGAAGGGGCTTTTAGGTGTGGGAGAGAATACAGTGGTATGAAGGGGCAGAGGGGAATAATTGAACCATAAACAATTTTGATTCTTGCTTCTTCCTGCTTTCCCTTCGTTCTTGGTTCCTCCCTCTCCCCTTCTCTCCATCTCTCCTTTCCTTCCTTCCTCTCTTTCTTCTATCAATAAATGACTGGTTGTCTCAAATTATATTTCAATTTGGTGATATATACACTGTTACTCAATTCCCTCATGACTCTTCCTTCTACCTTCATCTAGCACTCACTCTTGAGATTTAAATCATCTTTCTGAAATATTAGAACTCTGGCACGAACAATAAATTTATTTCCTTCCCTAATGACTCAGGATTCAAGCTAAGGAAGCGGCGCATTACGAATGAGCCCACTGGAGGTTTGGGGGCAACTGGAAACTGCCCTCACTTACTGGAAGCCATTCCCTGTGAAGAGCCATCCTGCTATGACTGGAAAGCAGTGAGACTTGGAGACTGTGAACCAGATAATGGAAAAGACTGTGGGTCTGGCACTCAAGTTCAGGAGGTCGTATGCATCAACAGTGATGGTAAGACATATGCTTTGTCATAGTTTATCAAAAAGCTTCTCAGCATGGATGTGATCTTACATTATGCTAATATCAGATGAATCTCTCTCTTTCTTATTGCTATTCAGTATAGATATTTCATTAACTACCCAAAGTATTAATTTCATTTTGCATTTTATTAATAATATTTTGATTGTTATAAATTTGTGATACATGGTTCTAAGTTTCATAAGTACATTTCTGTGCATTTACTCCCTATTAGTAATCATTCTTCCTTTCTTTCCCCCTTCCTCCTCCAGCTAGTCTCCTTCACTCATACTGTTTTCTGGTCTTGTGTCATATAGACATATAAGATTTTACTGATCTCTAAAAAAGTTCAGAATCCACAAATAATCCAAAATTTGCGATATTTGTCTTTCTAAGACTGACATAATTCACATAATACAATTATCTTCAGTTGTATACATTTTCATGTGAATAATTTCATTATTCTTTATGGATGAAATATTCCATTTTGTATCGACCGCATCATCTCTACCCATTCCACTATCAATAGACACAGTACTTTTAACTTGGAAAGTAGAGCAGATGAAGTTGGATAAGAAAAAATAACATCAGTGGAAGAATGTTTTAAAAAGAACACATTTTAAAATAACAAGGAAAGGCAAAATTTTCTAAGTAATATTCTGTTTGCTTGCTTATTAAATGTAAATAATCAAAAAGATCATTGGCATGACTCCAGAACTCCTTTATTACCACTAGACCTGTCTTAATGATATAATTTAGTCTCTGAGCCCACATGTCGCAAGGCCTACCACAGCACAGTGTGTCTAAATCAGTGTCTCCTCCCTTCCAGGTGTTCAGTTTAGCCAGTAGAGGGTTGCTGTCCATAAAGTTCTTTTCGTCAACCAGCATACGACCTTGGACTTTACGATTAGTTATTATGTAGGAAAATATTATTTCCTGATGTGGTATCTGACATAAGACATTTGCATTCTTCCTGAGAATGATGCTCCTCTGTGGGAGAGAACTCCCGACACTCAGCAATTCTTGAGCCACATTTTGAATCATAGGACACTCAACGTCACAGTTTAAGCCCTCTGGACAGATCATCTTTAAGAGTCCTGCTCACTCTCAAATCCCATGACTTTGCATCTCAGTGAAGTGTGAGCGCTGAACCCCAGAGTCCCATGGTCTGACAGTTTCTGCTGTCTGCAGCATATGTGGAAGCATCCTGGGGCCCCCAGAGGGGCACTGCAGCATCTGGCAGTCGTCATAACTCCTTCCATCCTATTTTCTTCCAGTAAGAAAATTGTTTCCTCTTGTGTCTCAGTCACTGCTCAGTCGTAAGAAGAATTCTCTCTGAGGTGGGAAACAGACTTGCTATCACTGAAATTAGCTTTTCACTAAAACATAATCGGTCATCCTGTCCAGAGTCTGCAGTTGCCACACAGGGCAACACGGGGTAGAATCTCAGCAGGTGCTTGAAATTGAACCATGGAGAAGATTATTGCTCCAGATCTCTCAGGATGAATTTCTGTGCCCTGCTTTGTTTTATGAAGTACAACAAGGTATGATGCATCCTATCCTTAGCTTTCCACTACTCTGCTCTATAGCAGAAAGAAAAGGAGACAAAGATCAGCACTCTAAGCCTAGCACACGGGAGAGCAAACCAAAAGAAAGAAATAATCTTTGCCTTTCTTTGAACAAGACTGAGAACTCACACTTCAAACCCTAATTTGAATTGAGTCCACTTTATAGTCTCAATTGCTGAAAATCAATCAGTGATATTTAACTCTTCTTTTAATACCTCTTCTTAATTTCATTTCTCTGTTCAAATAACTTTTCTTGCCCTTCTAAAATCTGAAGAAGGTATTGAAGTCCCAGGGATTGCAGAATGAGTATTTTAATAGAGCAAAAAAACTCCAACAGAAGTGAATTAATCATCAAATTTCTGCCTCCATGTTAGCCTATCACAAAATAATCAGACTTATCTTGTTTGATGCAAATATGTTAATGAATATCATGCAACCTGAAAATAGTTTATATACGGGAGGGGCCACCTATTTAAATAATAACAGTGGTTAACTTTAATTTTTTTAAATTGAAAAGTTTTAGTAATACAAATAATCATATCTTTTCCTTTTTCTGGAATATTTTTAAAAAGCAGAAATACGTTAGATAAGTCTAATTGTATTACAAAAAAACTGTTTGTTACAAGTAAAACAGAAGTTAGTCTCTCATAATATGTGTGAGTTCGTTTCCATTTGTCTACTGAAAAAATGAATTAAATCAACTAAGAGGTGTGCATATATTGTCCAATTGTCACATTTTTTTCCTTACTAGGATATCTCTTCCATCAGTACATTGACCTTGTACACACTGAAGCCAATACTAATTTGTCAAAGGTGTAATTTAGTCTCAGTTACAGAGATAGACAAAGTCAAGCAAATCTTTAGAATAAATCTAAGAGTTTGCTAAAATTTGTACATGACTGATCCGTAGCTGTGCTGAAAGTGTGTGAGCGAGACTGGAGACTTGTAAATCCTGCTCCCGTATCATCCTGTGGTCACCTGGTAAGTGTTTAGCAGCTGTACCAAATGTTGCTTTGTAATTAAATTGGGCCCAGGGAATTAACATTGATTAGTAGTGCAGACTCTACCCTCAGGCTGGAGCTGCAGCTATAGATTTTGTTTTATAATTAAGTTAAAGTTCGACTAGGGACATGAAGAATTAGAGACAATGAATCTGGAAAAAATTAGAAAGAGTTTTCTGGTCCCACATTTCTCACAAATTTCACAACTTTGTTAATGGCACAAACCATCTGAAGTGTCTGCTTTGTTCTGAGATATTCTTATGTAGGCTTCCAGAGACCATTAGGGCTTCTGCTGCTTTTCATTCTCTGTCTTGTACGGAACAGGGTTGAGGACAGTGATGAGAAGGGCCAAGGGAGTGTTATGCAGATTCTCTTGCAAATGAGGGCATGTAGCAGAATTGCACAGGGGAGACAATCTCAGAAGAGATAAACATCTTATGTGTAGCCCAAACTGAAGATCCGGAATAAAGCCAATGCCAGATCTCTAGCACAATTGGAGGCCCTGCTTCACGGGTAGAGGAAGGCAGAATCCTACGTGGTGTTAAAGCTTTGAGAATATTCAATCTCATCCTTAGTTCCCATGATATATTTATATTTTACTTAAAGGTATACACTTTGTGAGCTAAGAGCGTTTTGTTTCCAAATTGGTTTGTTGGACGCAGAACACACGCCACTAAAGTGAATAATAGAAGTGTGATAGTTTATTTTGGTTCTTGGGAGGCTGAGAGGAACATGAAGAGTTCAAGCAGGTTTGAGCTATATAGCAAGTTCTAAACTAATCTGAACTATGAGAACTGTCTCCAGATAGCAAATGAATAAAATAAATAGGAGTGTGGGGAAGTTGTAGTAGTATGGCTTGAATATATAAACAAAATGTTATTTTTTTATATTCCTCATGAAAGAATGAAAGAAATCATGGCATCAATGTTTTCTTACAGGGATCCATTTCAGAATGTTGACATTGTTCTATATGAATGCCCCCAAACTCAGTGTTCTTACTTAATCTTATAAGCAGCTAAATCTCAGCAGCAGTTTCAAATGTTGATTGCTTTGTTCTGCCTTTTTTACTTTATTCTTGTTAGTAAGTGTTATTTAATTAGTGATTGTAACAGGCACAATTCACTCTCATATCTGATGCATAATTTTATGAAGACAAAAAGTATTTTTGTGAGGCTAGTAAGGGACTCTGATGCTGAGGTACATCGCAGTCTTATAAATAATATTGTAATTTAGTCAGTATGATGCCTCATTCCACAAAATTACAGGCGCAGTTGTGAACACAGGAAGGAATTGCTTTTTTGGACTTGGCTTTGTCATTCTCAAGCGGAATAACTATTTCACCCAAAGACTCAGTGTCATAGTCTTCTGGGTCAATTTTCAAAATACAGAAGAAAACCTGCTTTACGGTTTGGATATGAAATGTCACCGGAGGTTCATGGGCTTGAGCCCTTTATCTCTAGTTGATGGACTTGTCTGGGGAGATGGTGGACTGTTTAGGATATGGAGCAAAGGTGGAGGAAGAGGGTCATTGGGGCTAGCCTTGAGGTTTATTGTCGGGCCCTGCCTCCTAACCTAGCTCAATCTCCTTTCCTTCAAATATATAAAGTGATGAGGAATCTCAACTGCATGCTTCTAACATTATAACTTCCCTCTCTTACTGTGAAATAATGAACAGTCTGAAACTGTGGACCAAAATAAATCCTCCCCTGTATAAGAAGAATAAGGACATATACCTTTTCAATATCGTGAGGGAAACAAAAGAATAAATATCTAGCTATTGAACATTTTACTTCTAAATAATAGGATCCAAAGTAGAACAGATGAGACAAGTTGTTATTCTATTTTACGCACCAGGTATCTAGCCACAGAATGGGGAAAAGAATATATGTATACAATTTATGAATGAAATAATTAAGAATGAAAACAGTGACTAATCTGGTTTAGAATTACATTATGTTGGGATTACCATGAGGTGAACTTCAAAAAAAGAATTCTGCTTGTTTGGAAAAAATATTTCAATTTAACATTAAAAGTATCAAGAGAACTGAATAAAAACACCCACATGAGGTTCTGTTATTTTGGGCAGTGACTTATCATGTAGCCACTTAATCTTTTCAGAAATTTTATTACTAATTTCTGCCCTCTGTAATGGGGTGTGTGCTTATCCCCATCTAAGTGGAAGAAAGGAAAGATATATCCTATTTTCTCTGAGAACTTCCTGCTACTATTCTTCACTGATCCTTTGTAGTCAATATCAAGAAGAATAAGGACATATACCTTTTTAGTATCTTGAGGGAAACAAAAGAATAAATATCTAGCTATTGAACATTTTACTTCTAAATAATAGGATTCAAAGTAGAACAGATGAGACAAGTTATTATTCTATTTTCCGCACCAGAAAACTATTTTATGCTAATTAAAATAATTAACACTGAGTCAATTTGTCCACATGGATATTTATTTTAAAAAATCACTTAGAGATAGATGTAGGAGAGACAAGAAATAGAAGGTGTAGACCAAGGCTTTCTATGAATAAAGATGCTAGAGCTCTTGGTCAAAGCTAATACTTTAATTGACTCAGAAGCATTATGTATTCTTTTGGAATTATGAGTTAATCAAAAATTAGAATGCCTGGAGTTTATTTAGGACACATTCCAAGGAAGAATCACTACATGAATATGAATCAAAGAGTCAAATAGGAAAGGTAGAATGTTAGTCAAATCTTTTTATTGTTGTTACAAACACCCAAGGAAAATCATTCAAGAGGAGTATTTATTTTAGTTCACAGTCTCAGAGGTGTCAGGTCTTCATGGACAAGAGGAGCATCTCACATCTTGGTGGTCAGGAAATGGAAAGAGAATACTTTACTAGTTGACTTTTTTCTGTTCCCCTATTCAGCCCATCTGGACCTCAGCCTATAAGATGGTACTTTACAAACCTATGATGATGCTTCTCTACCAAGTCCTCTCTGAAAATTCACTCTCACACATACCAATGTGTCATTTCCCTCCTTAGTGCACCTCATTCCTTTCAAGTTAGAAATTAACTATCATTAAATAGTATAGGTTTAGGATTCATCAGACCATTTGGAGATTCAGGGATTCACCAAAAATCACAGGACCCAGCACTCGATTGTACCCACAACTGTAATCAATCACCATCATCCTTCATCATCATCCTTCATCATCATCCTTCATCATCATCATCATCATCATCATCATCATCATCATCATCATCATCATCATCATCATTTATGTCCCAGCAATTCTTAAATATGCACGGGCAGCCAGTTTCTGGTAGTTCTCCAGTGGTTCCTATCCAGGGGAGTCTTAGATGCTTGTGTTATTATTATACACAAGGTTTCAGTCTTCCTTTATGCTGTCAATCAGCATATTTGGTGCCTTCCTCTTTGCCTTGTCTCATGCACTCCTTCAAGCAGTGCTATCTTCAGATATCTTCTGTCATTCATTCTTATAACATGGTCAAATTATCTCAAGCATTGTTGCTATATCCTGTAGTTTACTTCCTTCTGCAGATGGAGATGTTTCTTGATATCATTATTGCTCAGCCTATCTCTTCATATGATGCCTAGAACCCTCCTGAGACATACCATCTCAAACACATTCAGTTGCTGTTCTGAGGAGTGTTTCACTGTCCAGGTTCAGAGTTTAAAGAAGGCAGCTCAAGACAAATGTCTCATATACTTTTAATTTTGTTGTTTTTGTTAGGTCTCTTGCTGACCAAACCTTTTCTAGTGCCTGGAATGCAGCCCTCATTATCCCTGTTCACCTTTTGACCTCTGAAATGTTCTGATGGAGGAAGGTCATTGGTTAATTAATAAAGAAACTGTTTGGTCTCATAGGTTAGAACATAGGTGGGTGGGGTAAACAGAACAGAATGCTGGGAGGAAGAGGAAGTGAGCTCAGACTTGATAGCTCTCCTCTCTGGGGCAGACACGATGAAGCTCTGACCCAGGATGGATGTAGGCTAGAATCTTCCCAGTAAGCGCACCTTGGGGTGCTACACTCATTATTAGAAATGGGCTAGTCCAGGTGCGAGAGTTAGCCGAGAAGAGGCTAGATATAATGGGCCACACAGTGTTTAAAAGAATACAGTGTCCGTGTAATTATTTCGGGGTATAAAGCTAGCCATGCAGGCGGTCGGGTGCCAGGAACGTAGCCCGCTGCTCCATACTTCAACAGTGTTCCCACCTTTGAACTGAAGTTTCTTCCCAAGTACACAAAGTTAGCTGTTTGCTTGAGGTTCTGATTCTTTATTACAATGTTAAAATCCGTGTGCTCTCTTCCCATGTGCTGCTGTATCTCAGTCTTCTCAGTACTTACGTTCATTCCAATGTTTACACTAACTTCCACCAGTTTATTTACCATGGCCTCAAGCTCATTTGGACTTTCAGCCAATAGTGCTGTATCATCGGCAAAACACTGGTTATTAATTCACACACCACCTATCTGAATACCTATCTTCTCATCCTCCAGGCTATTATTAATTCCAGAAATATCCTAAAAAGTAATATTGAGAGGATGCATCCCTGCAGCACTCTTATGAGTGTCTTAAACTGATCGATCGCTTAGTTCTCCACAGACTTTGACTGACACAGGTATCTTTATAGGCATTTTCTAGTATTCTTATAGTTTCCTCTGGGTACCTGTAGTACCATTCTTCCAAATGTTATCAAATGCCTTCCCAAAATCGATGTAAGAGACATATAAGTCTTTTCCAAATTCTTTGTATTTTTCTGCCAGTTGCCTCAAAGCGAAGATCTGCTCAATTGTGCTCCTGTTATCTCTGAATTCACACTGGGACTCTAGTAGAATTTCCTCTGTTCTGTCCTTGATCCTCTGCAGGATAATGGAGGAGAAGATTTTGCTGCTATGGTGCAACAAACTACTGCCCTTGTAATTTGAGTAGTCCAGCTTGTCCTTCTTCTTTTGTATGGGAATTACGACAGAGTGCTTCCATTCCATGGGAGTCACTTTGTGTTCCTATATCTCTCTGATGAGTCTGAGAAGCACCTTGGTCTCTGAGTCTAGTGTAGCCACCTCCAGCTCCTCCACCATGGAATTATCTATTCCTGGGGCCTTCCTGTGCTTTGCTCTCTTGATAGCTTCCTCTATCTCGTTCTTGTCAATATTTAATATTTTCTATTGTCTGTGGTGTTTGAGTGGCTGCTGAAGTGTTTCTTTTTGTAGTCTACATTGACAGCATTAGAGTCATTGACAATATAGGGTATCAAAGTATTGTCTGCATTTCCAGCTAGGTCCTCTGGAAAACTGGGGAATTTAGTATGTAGGTGGAAAGAGGTTCGTCTGGTCAGCTAAAGGCTACCACATGAAGTGGAAGAGACCTGGCCAGTCATCCTCATCAACTGAGATTATGAATCCAATATGGACAAGTTCAACAGACATACTATTGCTGTTCAATTTCCATGAACAACAACAAAGTGCTCATGACACAAATTCCAGATGAATTAATGCATAAGCTTAGAGGAGTTCTCTCCAAGTAGAACTGCAGGGTAAGAGGAACGAGACTGCTGTACAGTGGAACCTGATTTGCACATTGGGTCTAACTTGATAAAATCTTAGCAGTATAAATTAAACTTTGAAGGTTGTGATACTAGAAGGAAGTAAGTTGGGTTTTATATGTTTGGCATCAATCACTAGACCACAACTGCTAACTGGAAGAAAGAAGGTGGATCAGACAAAGTTAGTACTGTCCTCATCATTCCAAGAGCCTAGCAAATAAAGGCCATCAGTCAATTATGAAGAATGAAGCTTTATCAGGCCTGGATAATCTTAATGGATAAAAAGAACCAATGAAAGAGATTCCATGGCATCCATGATGACCATGGGCACAGATGCAAAAGAAGATTCCATGATAAACAAAAGAGTAGAAATAGTATCTAAACTAAAAGATTAAGAAGAGAGTATCTTCGAACCTAGAAAGGACTGACCATTAGGATATGTTGATTTTCATTTTAGAAGACTTTGGTTGTTCATTTTGGTGAACAAATGTGTGTACTCTATTTTCCCTGCATAATAGCAACACCAAAACAAGTTGGCATGTCCTTCAAATTAAAATATGAGAAGTTGTACTTCACCTCTGTTATCTTGAAGAGAGATACAAGAAATTTGGAAGCAGTAGTAGATATGAGATGTGTCTGGAATCAAATGCATCAATAAAAATTCAAAGGAAGATACGGAAGAAACTTGAGGCAGGCTACAGCTAATTATCAGTGCCCTTTGGTATGAAAGAGACAGCTGGTTTCTTCAGCTCATTACTAACAGTAGCTCTTTTGCTCTCAAGAGTGTCTGGGTTACTGGGTTCCTCTGTGAAATTTAAATAATTCTATTTTATCTTTAGAGATTAAAAGAACTTTAGAGGGCTACATACCTGAAGACTCAAAGCAGGCATTTAGATTGATTCTTATTTTTAAATATCAGAATACATTTAATGACGTTGAATAAAAAATATATTCATAAATATTTTTTATCTTTTTCTACACAGAAAAGCTTTTGTTTAATATTTTATCAAAATTAACACCGATGATAAGAATATCATGATATACGAGAATGAGAGACCAGTAATTAACCTAAAGTGTATTTAAATGTATAGTGGAGCTTTATTTAAAGAAGATTTACTTATGGAGCTTGGGTGACAACATTGAGTTCAGTCTAGTGCACTTTTCTACACAGCTAGCTGATAATAGCATTTCACCTGTATTATCATTTACTGGCACTGAAATCTATTTCCTAACACAAATTATATGGTCATTACATGGACAGACTGATCTTGTAAATGCAAGAACCCATCCTATGGCCAAATATTCTTTCTATAATTTAAGTAATAAATCTCCTAAGAAGTTTCCTTCCAGTAGAATGCTATGCCGCTCTGCCTGTTAATGTGTTTGAAATATAATTAGATTGGGTATTGTGTTTAAATCTGAGGTCTCTTACATACAATTAGGGTCATCTAACACTGTAGGTTAGAGTTTATTTTATATAATTGGGTTAAGATTCTTATTTAATTTGTTGTAAAGATAAAAGTTATTATATGCTTTTAGAAAATTTAAGACACTTCAGTCTTGCTGTGTAGTAACCACAATTTTATAATGGATTTTTTTAAAAGATCAGGTGTCAATTATACTGATCTCTGTGTGTTATAATGTATTTTTGAAACATTGTTAATAAAATTTCTTTTTTTTAAAAAAAGTAATGGTACTGGGACAATGATTTTTGAATGCAATGTTATAGCTAACAAGAGGAATATATGGCCAATTTTTAAGTATATCAAATTACAAAGACTTTCCATGAAATTTAGGTAAATATTTGAGTATTTACCACCTATTAATATAAATTTACCACTTGATTGTTAAAATTATCATTCTCAATGCTCAATTCAAGAGAAAAAAAGACCCCATGTTGTCATAGGCAGTGGTAAGGTAAAAACACAGAAAGAGCACCCAGTTTTTATGTATGTGTGTTTTCATAAACCAGAATAGATAAAAAGAATAAGTTATGGTCAAGTTAGGCAAGAGTTTAAATCAACAGAGAAATGCATCTCTGTCATTACTTTTTCCACCCTCTTCTTTGCTCCTTGGATTGTCATAAGGATTCCTCTCTCATACTTATCTCCTAGTAATTTCACTGACTCAGCTAAAAAGTCTTAAAAAATCTTCAGAGATCAGTTTAACACCCCTGCCCCAAATCATATGATCAAAGTTATTCTAAAGCCTAAGCAGACCAAAGAAATTGTGAAACAGCACACATTTTGATGTGAGGTACTCAATAAAAGTAGTAGTCGTGTTTAATTGACCACAGGTTACTGGCTCTGTTTCCCACAGACTGTACCCTTTCTCTTCTTCATCATAAAATGTTACCACTGCTCTACAATTCTCTGCCACCCGGAAGCCCCACCCAACTCCTTCTGGTATTCCAAAGTCACTGTCTACCAAAGTTAAGTTCATCATCTTTCTTTAGAACTTGATTTCTTCTTTAGCCTTAAGAGCCTAAAATATGTCACCACAACTTAACCCTGTTGATGAAGTGATGATGTAGAGGAACATAAAGAAGACAGAAAGACAAATTTCACGTGGTCACAGCACAGAGAACAGAGCAGAATGTACCTCTGTTGCAACAACTTGAGATAAATGCTCTAGATATCAGAGAAACAGGCAAGTACTCAGTGTGCTTGCAGTGAAGTTATGTAGTGGGAAACAACTTGCAAGATGGAAATAGAGATATTGCAGAGGCAGGGAACATTCCAGGACTTTCATCATAAGATAAACATCTCCAGCATCTGAGCAAACAAGCAACCATTGACATCTTCTCAAATAATCACTTGCATTGTTTTGTTGAGACTGAGCTTTCCTGAGCAGGGAAAAAAAAAAAGAATAAGGGGGCAATAGCATTAGTTCAGGTGAGAAAAGATAGCTTATCTTAAAGGAGAGTTCTGATAGTGCCATCCAGGATGATAGTCTGAAAAAAAAAATTACTTTAATTGGGAAGAACCAGGGAAGTTACTGGAGATACTGCTGTTATAGTATCAAGTGTTCTTTATGTAGCCATTAAGATGCTTACTATGAATTCTTCCTTGCTAGATTATACAATGTGCCTGTTTTACAATCACTTGCTGGCTTCCTGGGGGCTTCTTTGTAAAGTTCAAAGCAATTTTGTAATTGCAAAATGCTCTCTGTCATTTCATTCTGCCATTTGTCCTTGGCACCCCTCCTTTTATGTCACCGCTGTACACTTTGCACCATTTGGAAAGCAATCAGTCTAATGCTCCAAGTAGTACCGTGAGTCGCTGCTCGAGAGTGTCCTATTATCTTTGCATGCCTATTTCTTAGTACTACCGCCACATAATAAGCTGTCAATAAGTCTCTGGCCCATCACTAATTTCTTTCTTTTATCCCTAGACACCACCTCTTTTCAAGAAACGATTCTCAATTTTTCTATACATAAATTTTTGTTATTGCTCTCATTGCAAATTCCAGCTTTGCCCATCAGAAGTCAGATAAAACTTGGCCTAAAATTGCACACCCTATTAACATCTGGACGTGCCTTCAAATTCAATTACTCTCAAGTGTCAGTACACTGGAGCAAATAGATGCTATCTTTTCATGAAACAGAAGGCCAAAAAATAAATCCCTGAATTTTGAAGAATATCTCCAGCAAGATTTTATCTTTTGATATTTTTTTGAGAGTCGGTTTTTGGAACACAGTGATTATAACATTGAACACAGGTTCATGTGTAAAATTTGTTAATCTGCTTTCTGTTACTGAAACAAGAAATGTGAAGCAATCAATTTATTTCAGAAGAGCTTATATTGACTCACAGTTTTGAAAGTTCTAGTCTACAAACAAAGGTTCCATTGCCTCTGATGGAGATGTTGAATCACAAGGTAAAAATACTGCATTCACTTCATGGCCAGGCAACAAAAAAAGGGAGGGAATAAAGAAGAAAAAAAACAAAGATTCACTCTCCCCTTCAAGGCATGTGTCCAATGACATGAAAACCTCCCACTAAGACTCCTAACTAAAAAAACAACAACAGCAGCAACAAGAAGTACTAATAGCATCAAGGTAGAGACCATCATGGGCCTTTAGGAGAGACATTTATGATGTAAACTGTGGCACACATATGTGCACAAGTACACACAAACACGAGAGAGAGAGAGAGAGAGAGAGAGAGAGAGAGAGAGAGAGAGAGAGAGAGAGAGAGAGAGAGAAGGAGGAGGAGGAGGAGGAGGAGGAGGAGGAGGAAGACTTCTGTTAAACAGAGGAATACCAACTCTTAAGAAGGCTAAGATATGTTAGACTATAATCAGAGCTGTGGGAAAGCATTTAGAAACCTATAAGGATTCAGACCTATCATAATTTCCAAGCAGAAATATGAGACAAGTTTCTGTGGATGACAAGAGTTCATGAAAGAGGAGACAATGTGCACAACAGTCTGTCCAAATAAGAAGTGTTTGGAGGGTGGTGTGATCATTATTTAGAAACAGAACTCCAGCCGCAGGAGGGTGAAAGGGAAGTTGAAACAAATGATCTTCCTTTAGAAAATTAAACAAAACAAAAGAGAGAAACTTTAGAAATAAAAGAAAGTTAATCAAAGAACAATCTCAAGTTTTTCAGTATAGTGCAATTGTTTTCAATTGGTCTTGTTGGTGCTCTCTTGCTTCAACATCACATATTCAATTTACAAGGCAGGGATCTACAACCATATGTTTCAGAGTCTGGTTTCATAAGAAATACCCTTTATAAGCTGTTATCTTCAAAAGAAGAAATGTTTCAAATGACATTCATCAAGTAAATAAAGACAGAAGTTATATTACCCACTTCTAACTTATTTTGTGGCCTCCCCATGATGATGTTGAGAAATTTATATCTGAACTCTGTGTGTAAACATCTGTGGCCACCATGTGACAATATGTAATAAACCTATATATGCTGTTTACTTTTTTCATTATTGCACCAAAATACCTGATGAAATGAACTTAAGAAGGAAGAGTTTATTTGGCTCATGTAGTTCCATGGATCTACATGATCAAGAAACTATGCCCTTAGTCAAGAAGCATAGACAGGACAAGTAGGGAGGAGATGCTAAAAAGATCTCTAGTGACCCACTTCCAAATCTTAAGTGTATCACTGTGTCCAACAACAAGGACTACATGTTTAAACTCACTAAACTGTTGGACAAATTTTACATCCTAAGCATAAATATAATATTAACAAACCTCTAATTTCAAACCATTTTTTATGTTCCTAAGAAAATAAAATAATACTATACATCAGTTCTGCTATATACAAGAAGTCCATTGCTTATACTCTGTTTGACTATTTGCTGACTGCTTGCACATTTTACATTAAAATTAAGCTGAAAATGTTATGATATTTAGGTTTTCCAATAATTGATATGCATATTACTAGTATTTCTTAGCAGTATGGGTTTAAATAAAAAGCGTGGACCATACAAGGGAACTGAAAATATGATCTATATAATTTATTGATTTCAGTTAGGAGAAAATGATAAACCAAAGTCAAAGCTGA
The DNA here is from genome assembly GCF_000317375.1 of Microtus ochrogaster. Taxonomy (NCBI): domain Eukaryota; kingdom Metazoa; phylum Chordata; class Mammalia; order Rodentia; family Cricetidae; genus Microtus; species Microtus ochrogaster. Next base: position 7,766,003 of record NC_022035.1, on the reverse strand, counting down.
ATCATAAAGGAAGCTTGGTGTAATATACTCTGCTTCTAATTTGATAAAAAAGAAAACATTTTACAGTAGATTTGATGATGGATTAAAATGTAGCTTTGGTCAATAGAAAGGTTAATATTAAATGTGAAAACTTGATAATCTCTATAAAGAATGTGCCTGTCAGTTCTCAGAAAATAGAAGTGTTTATCTCTTGTTAAAATGAAGGAAGGCAGTGCTGTCTCCCTGCTGTTCCTTTTTAAGAATAATCCTGTAATCACTCTGTCAAAGTCAAGAAAGGGAACAAAGAGCATTCCTTTTCAAAACTCCTTTTTACCAAATTGTATTTCCTATGGATTCGAGATATGCATTAACCATAGTCTTGAGTATGTATTGATTTCTTTTCACTTTTACCCTTTTTCACAGAAGAGAAAGACAATAATTCTTTCAAAGTAGAGTAATTCCTATTATTGCTTTGACTTCCTACACATACAAGAAGAGTTCTAAGATCGATTCCAGGTGTCCTGGAGAGCTCAACCTTTGGAGAGCTGCTTATTGCCTGATTAGACATCTGTAAGACTGCAAATGTTTTCAAGCCCAAATCATCCCTCTGTATACTGTAAATATTTGATTATATTCTGCACTTTAATAATTATTTATTATCCCATACAGATCAGATGATTATTCCTCTGAAGAGGATTAGTTTCTACTTAAGTTTCCCTAAAATACATAAAAGTGTTATTCTAAGTCATTGGAGTCTGGGCTCTTTCTAAAAACAGTACATCTTAACCCCACTCCCGCCTAAACAGCTAAGAAGAAATAGAGTCTAGTTGTATCAGGAGAAAACATGGTCAACATCTAAAGTCTAGATTCTATTCTGCTGATTGGCTCAGCAAAACTATGAAACATTTAGGTTATAGTACATGCAAAATGCCCCTAAATTTCAACACACTGACGGACAATTTGCCAGTGAGGACCAGACTATGAACATTGCCACCCAATCAGAACCCCAGAAAATTTGGGAAAACAGAAAATATGTGTGTTTAAATAAAAATATTTTAGTTCTAACCAGGCAGTGGTGGCACATGCCTTTAATCCCAGTACTTGAAAGGCAACAAGCAGCAGGCAGATCTCTGAGTTTGAGGCCAGTCTGATCTGCAGAGCAAGTTCCATGACACCTAGAGCTACACAGAGGAATGCTATTGTGGAACTCAGATGTAATTAGCTCTCCCATAATCTCATAGGGAGTGGCACTATTTGGAGGTGTGGCTTTGTTGGAAGATGTGTATGACTGTGGGCATGGACTTTCAGGTCTCCTTATGATCAAGCTACTTCCACTGTCACAGTTCACTTCCTGTTACCTGTGGATCAAGATGTAGAGCTCTCAACTCCTTCTTTAGCACCACGCCCGTTTGCATGCCTTCATATTTCCCACATGATGATAATGGTCTAGACCTCTAAAACTGTGAACCACCAGAATTGAATGTTTTTAATGTAAGTGTTGCTGGTCATGCATGCACCGTGCCTGACTGCATACCTCTATGTTTCCCATCATAGTGATGATGATTAAATCTCTGAAATTGTAAACCACAAAAATTGTTTTCCTCATAGTGTCTCTTCACAGTGACTGAAACCTTAACTAAGATACCTTTCTTAAATACCCCCCAAAATAGTTCTATAGTAAGTTTTTACTTGTACTTATAAATCATTACAAATTATAGTATTACTAAAAAGAAAAAAACCCAGTTGCTTTTATTTTTATTTTATTTTTGATTCAGCTTTCATATCTCAGCAGTTTCTTAATTCCCTGCCACATGAGGGCATCCTGAGGGAAGATATTTCATAATCTTAGATATAGAGAGGGAGAACTAATTTCTGTCATGTTGTCTGTTTATACAGGAATGTGTCATTGGTTAGACATTGCACAACTTCTCAGGACCACATTTAGAACTTAGAATTGTGCCAAATGTTCTTTATTTGTGTACTTTCTGCTAATGGTACTAGCTTTATCTTAGTCACCCATGCATAAAATCTCTACTGCTACTTTGGCTTTCCTCTCCTTTGTTCAAGATACTACCTGCTTTCAAGGCCTTGCTGTTACCTTCATTAAAATCTCTCCTACATCTGTTCCTTACACTTCACTCTTCAAAGCCACTAATATAGTTTAATACCCTATCAATAAACTATCACTTTAGTAGTCCAGTCACTTAAAAACAGCACCCTAAATTGTTCTCTGTGCCTGCATGTTCTGTCCACCTGTCTTGCTCACCCAGAATGCTGTCATGTTTATTCTCCATGTCGGGAATCTCTGTTACCAAAGACTAAAATCAGCACTTCACTGGAATTCTAGGTCTGCTCAGCAATCTCCCTTGGACTTTCTGCTTCTGTTCTGGCTGGATGCTGCCTCTTAGAAGTTCTGCACTCTGTTGATAACCTTGTGGTAGTCTTTGTCTTGACCTTATCTACCTTAAAAAGAAGTTCTATGAGTCTCATCTAATTAAAGTGTTTTGCTCTAGAGACAATTTTCTTTAACAGTGAAAATATTTGTTATTAATAATTGTTTCTATACCAATTATCTTCTATCCATGATAGAACTGATAATTTGGATGAACTCTATCAAAAGAGGCAGTCTCTGAAGAGAGCAACATTTTTAACTCTCTTTGGGTTTATTTCTGTGACTGTAATAAACATAAAAAATACTTCTAACTTATGGTTAAAAAACATTTTAGTATGATAATTACTGCATATTTAAAATGTCACAGAATATTCTGGCCTCCTTCTCTGTCTCTTATATTAACTCCACCTTTTTGTTTATTCTTTACTAGAGCCAGATAAAAGCTTGAAAGTTTGTTTTCATATTTTTAAAGACATTCCTCTTTTTCTATTCATGACATCAAAAAGTTAAGTAAATGTTATCTCAATTCAAAAAATCCTTTTTTATAATTCTTTTATCAGAAATGTGGAAATCTTAAGATAGTTTAGAGAAAAATACTATCTTTACCACTTACAATTTTTTGTTCCATGGTTTGCTGTTTTATTTTTTAATATTATGAAAATTTTATAAAGTTGCAAAAAGATGGATGAGATTTTATTTTTTACAATCACTCACACTGTATGCTATCTGTTTTTTATTTACTAATTATTTTTTAAAGCACAAAATAAAGCTATTAATATTTTGCTTTAAATCTTATCTTTAGTTATTAAGAAAAAAGCAAGTTTTTAGCTATAATTGTACTATTGAATAATTTTCAAATAATATATTGAACCTTGTGAATCTTCATCTAGGAAAGTACAAAGTTAATATAGAACTGAAGATTATATGTTCATATGTGCTCAATATTAAGAAAGTATTTATGTAAAAATATTTATTAATATAAGTGAAAAATATCTCTAACAAGTCTCTATAGTTGTGTCATTGAGATAGTTAAACTGAGTTTGTCAATTAGTTACATTTTTACTTTTTAGTGTTCAAATAACAGAGAAATTTAGATAATGTGACTCCTACATGTGTTGTCTAGTCCTATGTTAACTTGCCATAAGCTACAGTCATTTGAGAGAGAGCCTTAATTGAGAAAACGTCTTGACCCCATGATTGGCCTGTTGACTCTAGGCAAGACTGTAGAGCTTTTACTTTATTCATGATTTATGTGGGAAACAAAGCTCACCTGTGACCTATTCCTGGGTGCTATAAGACAGAAGGTTGAGCAAGTCATGAAGAGCAGTTCAATATGCAGTATTCCTCCAAGGCCTCTGCATTGGTTCCTAACTTTGTGTTCGTTCCTTGAGTTTTTGCTGACTTGCCTCCATGATGGACTAAAAGCTTTAACTTGAAATAGCTCTTTTCTCCCTATGCTGGTTTTGTTTTATCATATCAATAAAAAGTCTAAATGGTACACCTAAACAGATTTAATATAGACTATCAAGAAAAGGATAGCCAAAGTATGACAAAGAAAACATAGTGTAAATATGCTGTTATTTTAAATTAAGCATGTGCAATGTATTGATACATTTATTTTGTATGGTTTTATTAGTTGTTGAGAATTTTACACTATGTGTTTTGACCATATTCTTACCCTCTTTCAACTTTTCTTAACATCTGCACACCTTTCTTACCACTTTCTTAGTCTTGGTTACTTCCCTCAGAATGATTGTTTCCAGCTCCACCCATCTACCTGCAAATTGCATAATTTCTTTTTACACAATGCTTTCTGAACAGAATGCAAATAACATTGGCATTAAGATCAGTAAATAATAAATGAGATCTCATGAAACTAAAGAGTTTCTGTGCAGCAAGGGTATCATCAATTGAATGAAGTGGCATTTATACCATGGGAAAAATTTTATGCCAGTTGTCTTAGTGTTCTATGGTGGTGAAGAGACATCATGACCATGGCCACTCTTATAAAGGAAACCACTTAATTGGAACTGGCTTACATTTGAGACATTCAGTCAATTATTATTATGGCAGGAATCAGGGCAACATGCAGACAGACACGGTGCTAGAGGGCTGAGAGGTCTACATCCAGATGAGCAGGCAGCAGAAAGAGAGACGATACACTGGACCTGGATTGAGCATTTGAAACCACAAAGTCCTCTCCCAATGACACAATTCCTCCAACAAGCCACCTGCACTCCAACAAGACAACATCTCCTATTGCCTCTTCCTACACGTTCAAATACATAAGCCTGTGAGGGTCATTCTAATTCAAACCACTACACCAGCTATACACTAAATAAAGGGTTAATATCTAGAATATACAGAAATTCAAAACTTTAAGGACCAAGAAATCAAACAACTCAATTTTAAAAATATGACATAGAACTAAACAGAGAATTTTTGAAAGATGAAGTAAGAATGACTGAAAAACCCTTAAAAATGTGGAACATCTTTAGCTACTAGAAAAATGCAAACTAAAACTACCTTGAGATTCCACCTTACCCAATTCAAAATAACTAAGATTAAATAAATAAACAAATAGTGACAAATGGTGATGTGAATATGGGAAAAAGCACCACTCATCCACTTTTGAGGGCTACAAACTAGCAAAGCCACTGTAAACATCAATGTAGAGGTTCTTCTGAATTCTGAAAATAGATCTAACACATGGTTCAGCTAAACCATCCTTGGGAATATTCCCTGAAGGACTTTACACCCTAGTGTAGAGATACCTGCTCATCATTGTTCATGCCTATTCTATTCACAGTTACTGAAAACAAAAACAGCCTACATGTCCATCACCTGAGGAATGGATAGAAAAGATGTAGCATATTTATAAAACAGAATATTATTCAGCTATTAAAAAAATAAACCTTTATTTTTAGTGGTTTATACTACTTTGGAAACAAAGTAAAAAGCAAACACACAAACAAAACCATCACAAGCAATAACTAGTTTCCCATAAAAAAGTAAAAGCAATGGGAAGACTTTGAAAGAATTCTTTCTTTCTTATTTGGAGAACAATGATATGATCTCATTCTAATTTTCAATGTTTAAGCCATGAACCCATTATTATTTTATATATTATTTATAATTTGTATTGTAATAGCCTTTAATAAAAGTAAACTAATTTTGAACTACCAAAAATAGATTTATGTCAGACTATTTAATAGAAGAGAAAACAAAATTAAGAAACAATGCATTAAAAATAAGACTTATAGATACACGAACAAAATATCTTAAAACTGTATATTCTTATTAAATCTTACCTACAAACATGAGATTATATAAAAAGTTGTAAAATCAATGCAATGAATATTTACTCATGAATATTTTAAGATATATTGATCTGTGCTCGTTACTTATTAGGCAAAAGCGACCTGCTTCACCTGGATGTGTGCCCAGTATCCTATGGGGAAACATGCACTTTTCTAAGGAGAGAATAGGAAGCAGACTGATTTATGGGCTTCTAAGTGTTCTGTCTGAGTTAAAGGAAGGTTTGGGTGCTGTGAATGAGCTCATTCTGGTGAATGGCTCTTTCCTTCCATTGACTTTTTTTTATCATGGAAGGCCCTGTTATCAAGATTCTTGTCAAGCTAATTCTACTTTCCTTATTTTTAGCCATATTTGTCTGTATTTGGGTCCTCATGATTTTAGAAATACTAAAACTTTAACATTAGAAATATTGTTTGACTTTATATTAGAAATGATTTACATTTTAAAATATAAAGATCAGGCATACTATTTTCCATAGGAAAGAATATTCTAAATTCCCATAAACAATCATCCTTAACATAATAGTATTTTTCTTAACTGTACATACAATGAAACTACTACCACAAAAAACTCAATTGAAAATTATGATAACAAATTTATATTACATTATAGAATATTCCCATAATAGAATTCATGGACATAAATTTGTTAGTGTTCTATACTCAAGAACAGTTTTACCTTTCTTAAATAATTATGGTGAGTTCTACAATTAATCTCCCTTTTGACTACTAAGAACCTGAAAATTTAAGTTTTTGAGGTACTTGGAACAAATGCCCAAGATTTCATATAAACAAATATTTAATTAAACCTAAATCCTCTAGCTCTACTCTCAAAAAACAAATTTATCATTAGTCTCTTTTTAATTATAATTAATAATGTATATGTTACGTCACATTAAATCTCATTTTTGGGAAACTAGATAACCTGTAAACTAGTGAATGCATTGGATTCCCTCATATATCACTCTGTCTTATACATTTTGAAACAAATCAACCAAAATCTGTCTATTTGAAGAAAAAGTCATAATGGAAGCATTATGTTATTAAATAAAACAAAACTCCTATAAGCACACATCCTAAACTTTTGGACTCTGTGTCTATAAAACTTTCTGTCTTAGAAATCATGCTGGCCAATTATGATCTTTTAAAACTTTAAGGTCTACATACATTCCTTTAAGAACATGAGCCTGTATGAGTGTGATGGCCATGTTGAACTCATAGAGGATCTAAGAGAATTGAAGTGACTTGTAGGATTGCTTGAAGTAAGACAAAAAGGGTAATACAGGCTGAAGATTCTTCAACAGCCTTTGTATGTCTATTTGCAAATATGTAGTTAGATATGTTCAAGTTGGAAGTGTCTGAATATATTAATCTTGTATGTTCTTTGGGCCAGGACAATTGGTTATGTTTAGAAAATTCTGTAATAGAATTATAGGGATATTAAATGATGACATTTGAAGAGCAATATCTGTCGATCACCATTTCTAAATAGCATAGTCAGCGTTCTTATTCCCTATAAAAATCTTTCAGTGTATTTGCTGATTGGTGATCTGAATATTGATTCCTGCTGCTTCCATGACTAAAATTGATCCTTCACTTACTGAGACTTTTGCCTGTCATCATACTTACTTTTACTTTTATGCCAAAGTGATAGTTGATTGTATTATTGCAGAAGAGGTCCTTTGTTAGAGAGCATGATCATCAATATGTTTATGGTCACTGATTTTCCAGACCTCCCAGGGATGACAGTTGTCAGTGGAAGCTGGGCTAGTTTAGGTTGTTGGAAGATCATGTCAGATTTGATAATTTAATATAAAATTGTCACACTTTTCTGAACAATATTCACTGCCTACTTCTAAAGTATTATATATTCATATATAGATGTGATTTAGTTAACAGTATATACAAATATCTTTGTGCGGCTGCTATGATATAGAACTTTAAAACTGAAGGACAAAAATGACAATGAGTGAAAACATACAAACTATATGGTTAAAATTAACTGAAACTAAATATACATAATTATTCTTAAATGAGTCATAACACCAAAAACAATTGACTGTTATTTGCAGGTTTTCTGTGCTATGCTAAGCTATTACATCAAAAATATTTAACCCTTAAAACAAATCTCAAGACTATTCAATTCCATTAGACAAAGAACTAGATTCATGAAATTAACAAACACAATTGACTCACATGACTACAGCCTCTCAGACAGCAAAGAGTAAATGTTACTCAAGTTCAGAGTTAGAAATCCCTTTCAGGTATAGTGGGCAGGAATATCTGGCGTTGTGGTCATTATTGGTTCAGCTTTTAGGGGGAAAAAGAATGTGATAAGTTAAAAACTAAGAGGAAGCCCTGAAGTGAGGCCCAAAGACACCAAGGAGCATGAAAGGGCACGTGAATATGATCTCTTGGATTCTGGAGAGCTAAATATAACTAGTTGTCCAACTTCATCTGAAAGTTTCAGTTTGTTGATAAATTTGAAGAGCTTTTGTTCCACCCCTTATTGCTTAGGAAACTTTAAAGGCAATAATTTAATTTTTGATTCATAGAAAATTAGAGAGTTCAGAGGTGAAGTAGCTAGGAATTTCATATACAATAAGACTTCTAATAAAGATAACTGAAAAAAACAGTAATAATTAAGGCCAATTTTATTGCTCAGAACAATTTAAAATCCTAGCAAGCATTCATAAAAATGTAGGAAGTACTGAAGATTTAAGAAGGCAGTGAAGCTAGGCAGTGGTGGCGCATGTCTTTAAACTGAGCATTTAGGAGACAGGAAGATCTCTGTGAGTTCAAGGTCAGCCTGGTCTACAAGAGCAAGAATCAGGACAAGTAGGACTGTTCCGCAAAGAACCCATGTCTCAAAAAAAAAAAAAAAAAAACCAAGAAGAAGAAGAGAAGAATAGGAGGAGGAGGAGGAAGAGGAAGAAGGAGAAGCAGAAGGAGAAGGAGAAGAAGGAGAAGAAAGGCGGCAGTGAAGAGACAGGCTGTTGAGGAGATGAAAGCAAAAGGATACCCGAGGTTTATTTGCTAGCCTACCCAACTCATTTGGGAAATTCCAGGCCACTGAGAAACCTGTCTCAAAGCAAAACAAAACGACAACAGGATAGATGTTACTTACAAAATCTGAAATTATCTCCAGTATCAATACGCACATAAATGCACACTAGCGCTTACATGAACACAAATATTATAAATTGATACAGGCCAATAATAACAGTAATTACAATAGAAAAATTAGTATAATAAAAGAAATATTTTTAAATAAACTCATTAATATGTATTTTATTAGTAACTGCAATACACCGACTAAGCCCAAACGTCCACCATATACTTATTGGGATGTCTAAAATTGAATCATTATTAACACCAAGAGTTGGTGAGGGTGTGAAGCAAAGGGGCTTTCCAAAACCCCTGGAGTAAAGTAAGTTTGCCATTGTCTAACAGAATGAAGATTCTCGTGAATGATGACTTGGGGACCCTACTTTTAAGTGCATAATAAAAAGTAAGATATGTGATATTAAATTTAGGCTAAGATCGCTAAAATCGTTAATTGCATGAATTCAAAGTACGCAACATTAAATATATGAGTTGCTACACTTAGTCTCTGGTTGGTGGCACTGTTTGTGGTGGGTTTGGAGCTTTTGGAGTGTGAAGAGAGATAGGAGGAAGAATGTCTTTGGCAGGAGACGTTCAGAGTTCACACAAACTGTCTCCACTTTCTATGTATAGTGGATTTGACTTCTCATTTTTCTGCTTCAGTCACTTGCTGCAATGCTTTTCATTCCCTATGAGCATTAACCAACCCCAAACTAGACCCACTAGCCAAAGTTAACTCTTCCATTAGTTGTTTTGGTCATGGTATTAGATCAAGCAATAGAAAAATAACTAATTTATAGCGAATGTTGAGAATACAAGTGTTATAAAAGGCATGTGAGTTAAATCTTTTCCTAAACATTTCCCAGTTTTTCGTTTCATTTATATCCAGAAGCACAGATATGATAATTAATTTCCATATCATTTCTTGTCCACTAAAGTAGATTACAAATTTCAAATATTTCAATTGAGTCTTAATTTTCCAAAGAACCAAGTTCTGAGTAAATGGATAATGAATAGAAAATATTTCTTTGGTAACTTAATCTCAGACAGAAATATCCATGTATATGTTCTGTGCTTCTCTTCCTTGATTCTACTAAGATAGTAGTTGGTTCACTTTTTAAAGAAAAGAATTCCAGCTTCCTGTGTTCCACGAGGCACCCAATGTGTGTAGAGCATGCCTGTAAATACTTGGGTGAAGCTCATAGGTTCTTTGTCAAACACTCAGCAGATCTGCTCTTCCTTCAACTTATTTACTCTCCTCCTCACATCTCTGTTGAAATTTCTCTCATGTTTCAAGAGACATTCTGAATGCCATCTCTTCCCTGACACAACCTCATGCCCTCCCACATTGTATTCCAGAAATGATTTCCTTGTGTCTCTGTCATGACATATATTAAACCTTCCATGCATTTTATTTCTTTGTGCGCCGTCCATCTTTTTGACTTGAACTATGCAAGTAGATCTTGTAGAGGATAGCAAAGTTAAGTAGGGATCAGTATTTATAAACAAGAAGTTAGACAATGTGGCCAAAGTGGCACATCTAGCAGTCACCCTGCTCCTGTTAGTCCGTCAGAGCCTTCTGCCTCTGGAGTCATGCTCTCTTTCGCTTCCATCGAAACGGTGTATCTGTTTTGTTTGTCTATGGCTCCCATAGAACCCTGTGAACTCTTCTACATAACAGAATTTAATGTGTGAAAACTCTTCTAGTTTCCATAACAAATGTCTAATCCTTAATGATCACCAATTGATGGAGAGAATGGAGATCGGAAGAGAGGATATGCATGTTTAACATACATTTTTTTCAGTTAGATGTTTATGAAGCTGTATTTAAAATGGTAGAGTTACCCACTGACAGTTCAAATCTACAGAAGACCTAAGAGAGGCTTAAAATAAAGTGGACATCAAAAGGTGAACCCCAAATATATGTAAGGATTATATGCTTTTCTTCTTATATGATTCCTCTGTCCTTCTTTTTTACTTTAGAGATTATGTCATTAAATTCAGTGCTTTTATTTCTTGCTGACATATTTTTATTTCAAGAGGTATATTAGTTATTAGCTCTTGTGATAAAATTTTATGACCAAAAGCAATTTATAGAATACATAATTATTTGGGCTAATGGTACCAAGGAGGGAGTTCATAATGGCAAAGAAGGCATGGCAGCAGGCAGCTAGCATGAGAAGCCAAAGAAAGACATCTTCAACCTCAGACACAATGCAGAGAAAGGAAACCAAAAGTGGGGCACTATAACTTCCCAAAGCCTCCCCCAGGGTATCCTTAAGCAAGACTCTGTGTCCTAAAGGTTCCATACCTCTTGTTCAAATGCATGAGACTTTAGGGGACATTTCTCATTTGTAACCACAGCATGTGACATATGCTTTTAACTTGGGTGGTGCAAGAGATTTTAAAATGTGGGTTTTGTTATGATGATGAGGCAATGGAAGCATTCCTGTCTTCTGTTAGTCCTGGGGGGTCTCAGTGCAAGCAATCACTCTTGTGAGTTATTAGAAACTTACACTTGTGTGTATTTGATTACTTGGTATTCAGTTACTTGGTTCCATTACTAACTTCCATCCTTTTACTCTAACTATGAAAGGTTTTACCAGAGAACTAAAACCACAATGTATATGTAACTCAAAAATAAGGGCTATTAGAATATCTTAATACTTTATATATACTTTTTATTGATTCTTCGAGAATTTCAAAAATGTATTTTGATCATCTTAATTCCATGTCCTCAGATCCATCCGTAACTTCTATTACCCCCAACTTCACATTCGTTTTTTTTAAGTTTTTTTTTAATTAGCAAGTATTATTTGTGCTGTTCATATAACCCTGGGTATAGGGTCACTTATTGCATCATGGTATACTGACCAGTGGCCACAATCACAAAGAAAACTGACCTTCCACCTCAAGAAATCATCAACTGTCCATAGTTCCTCAGCTGTAAAGAAAGCTTATAAAATTATATTTTTCATGCTCTAATATTGACCAACTTGGTCTTATGCAGACAACCACAGCTACCATAAGATCAGGAGTAGAATAGTTGTCCAGAAAACGCTTTTATTCTAACACTCCTGCCCAATGTCTTATAACCTTTCTCTTCCCTCTTCCTCAAGAATCCCTGAAGTATAAACATGCAGTGTAGTGTGAGTCTGTGAGTCTGTGTGTGTGTTTTTGTGGCTAAGAACTCCACAGAATTTATTCTTTACACTTTGACCAGTTATGAGTCATTATCGAATGATGTTTAAGAATTATGCTAATCTGTGGGTGCAGATACATAAATTTTGAGGCCAATTTAATATTCTAAACATTTAGCTAAATAAGATTAGTTTCACCTCTGGGATCTGGAAGCACTGGAGGCATCCTTGGCCAGTTTTCTAGTACCAAGCATGTACTTTGTCCTGAAAAACAAGTCTTAAATTTTCTCAGAAAGTGATTGGCTACCCCCATACCAGCTGTGTCACTGCGGCCCCAGTGGTCAAATCTTACCATGTCAGTTGTTGTTAGCTTTTGTCAACTTGTAACAAACTGAGTTACCTTAAAAAGGGAAACCTCTATCGAGCAATTGCTTCCACCATGGTGACCTGTGGTCATATCTGTGGGCCATTTTCTTGATTAATGATTGATGTGGGAGTGTCCAATCCACTGTGGGCAGTGCCAATTCTAGACTGGGGATCCTTGGTTGTACTTGAGGGCAGACTGAGCAAGTCACCAAGATCAAGTCAATATCATTTCTCTGTGATCTTGGTTTCAGTTCCTGCCTACAGAGTCTTGCATTGAGGTCCTTCCTTGACTTTCTTAAATGTTGGATATAACCTGTGAGCCAAATAAACCCTTTCCTCTCCATGTTGCTTTTGGTCACGGTGTTTATCTCTAAAAAAAAAAAAAAAAAAAAAAAAGCCATTGTGTTCAGGACAAAAGTATACAGATAGCTAAGACTCAGATCAGAGTCCCATTTAGAACCAGGGAAATACTTCACATTGAGCAGGGTTCGCTAGGCAATTGCAGTAAACAATTAATGACAGAAATTATGTCTAAAATTATTGTTTGACTGCTGAATACAAGGTATACTTAAAAAGTAATGAAATCAGTATTGGAACTATCAGAATATAAATGAGCCAAATACTAATAATAGCCACCTTGAAGTAACATGCATTTTTAATTAGTAACAATAATCCACATTTTCCATAAGAAAACATTTAATTAACAAAAATTCCAAAAATACAAACACTCCAATACTTTTAGAACCATTTGGGAATGCCAAGTAAGCAATAATTGCTGATTTTTTTTTTTTTTTTGCCTTAGTCCCTGCTAAGGACCATTGCTCATGGATGGTTTGGCCTGTTCTAGATTATGGCTTCTTATTACTATTTGCATAAGGAGTACTTTAGAGATAGACAGTCTTACAGAAGTGCTCCTAGGTTCTCCATCCTATAAGTTCAGACACTTATCTTGCCAAGTCCGTACCAGCATAAGAAGAAACTGGGTAATAAAATTCACATAAATCAATCACGATACTTGGCACAAATGACAAGCATTTAGCATGCTTCATTTCTTAATTATTTTGAACCCTTAACTTACATTTAAGCATGTAAAATTTCTATAACTGTTCACTTAACAGACTCTAAAGAAAAAAATTATTCTTCTGAACCTATGTAACCTTTATTATATAAATGTACTAATGCATTTTATTATTTATTTTAAATGCATGTACAAAATACTACTTTTATCTTAAGTGTTTCTCTTTTTGAAAAGGCTTTTATTGCTAATTTCAAGTTTAAGAACCATTTCTATCTTGTAAAACACCATTCAACTCTTCTGAGCTAAAAATAAATATGCCTTTGCAATGAAATGTTAATTTTTCAAAACATAAGTTGTAACTGAGATTTTCAAAGTATATTGAATCTATTACTACTTTATACTGAATAGGAAAAACAACATTAGATTTTTATGTCTAATGTTGGAAATGGATACTTGGAATTAATAAATCTTAACTTTCAAAGCATTTGGGAGAATACATAGAGTAATTGATGAAATGAGTCACGATATTTTCATTATTATCTCATTTTATCAAATAATATCAATCCTCTGATATTCAGAATACACAATTCTATTTCCTCTCAATGGAATTTTGTCAGCCTCTAAAGTTTCATACATTGAAGCCTTTCCTAAGCAAGGCTAAACCAGTTAAATCTATTTAATGGCAGGTAAAATGAATGAGGCAGTGATATAGCCACACTGAGTTTGACAACAACAGCTTCTGTGATATGCCTGCATCTCTGAGGTCCTTGACCTGTTTCCTTAATTGTACAGTATAGTACAATGCACCGTGGTAGTAATCCTTAGAAGATCATTTTCTAAGAGCACAGTGCTACTAAATGTTAAGGATTAGCGATGGTACCTGATACAACAGAAATACGTTTACATAACGGGTGGTCAGAATTTGCTATATTTTTTTTTAAAGAAACATGGTTTGGGAGTTGGTTTTGTTTGGACTGATTCCTCAAAAATTGCCCTATTTTTGATACCTCTAAAGAAACTGAACAGAGTATCTTTTATGAGAGCCATTTGTTTCACAATTGAGTGACACACTCATCAAAGCAACTGGTCCTTTGCAGAATAAATGTTTCCATTAAAATTATTGAAGTGAGTTATATTAGAAAGTTTAACTTACGGATTCATGACATAAACACAACCTTCCATGATTGCCTCACAGTATTTAACCTTAGTTCCTATGCCTCACTCCAATGATTGCAGAGTTCAATTTAACGTTTGATTAATGAATTTCTCTTCTTGTTTTTATTTATCTTTCAGTAAACTGACATCCTATGTTTTAAATCCATGGATGTTTAATGAAATTTTTTGCTTTTATATTTTATTTGCATATTTTGCCCACTTTTAAAGCTTGATACATTGTCCTACATCTAGGGAATACAGTAATTATTGCATGAAGCCACAGGTACTTGGCTCTTAGAAGAAGAAGGATTTGCTTCCTTAGTATACCTCATATTTATCACAATTCCCAGAAGGAATATCTATAATCTATATAATATTAATATAGTCTCAGACATAATAAAATAACAAATGCTTCAACCTTAAACCCTGGGTCCATATGATTGATCACTAAAAATGCCATGCCATCACCTTAGACATTTTTCTTTTGCTATTAAATGCTTCCCTTTTAATCCTTATGCTAAATTATCTCTTGCATCTTTTCTTTCTGCATGTCTTTATACTAAAATATTCCACCTGAGAATTGCACAGTAATCAAATAAGTCTAGCAAGTTTCCTGGATTTGACAAATACATGCTCAGTTCTAATCTATATAAATAGTATGGCTATAATAACTATATCTCCCTCATAAAGTTATTGAAAAATTACACTTGTTAAAAGCCACAAAACACCTAACACCAAACACAAAGGAGTAAACAAAATATGTCAGCAATCATGAATGCCGTATTACGGTTTTATGTTTCTCTGCTCTAGAAGGAAAATGGAGAGAGCATTGTATTCTAAATGAACAGTCTTTATGCTTTGGACTCTATAATTTATACTTAAACTATAAGGCTACATACCAGTCTTCTCTGACTGGGGCATTTATTGTTCTTTCTTTTGACTTCATAAGTTACCTTGCCTAAAATTCTTAACTCTCCAAACCCTCTAATTTTAATTCTATGCATTTACTCTCATCCATTTCCCTCTGGATTTGTAAGTCCATCCAAACACAAGTACATTATCTTATTATTCCTACCCTCAGGATAAAGACTTCCAAACTATTATGGTTATTTCAGGACCTCATTTTGCCTACCTCTTTTCTCTGCATTTGATCACTCGAACTGTCTCTAGTCTTTAATTCGTCAGTCTCAAATGCACATAAGCCAAACAGTTCTGAAGATTTCTCTTGGTGATGGTAGCTTTGATATTTTAGTGGTTTTGAAG
This sequence comes from Microtus ochrogaster, assembly GCF_000317375.1. Taxonomy (NCBI): domain Eukaryota; kingdom Metazoa; phylum Chordata; class Mammalia; order Rodentia; family Cricetidae; genus Microtus; species Microtus ochrogaster. Next base: position 7,750,268 of record NC_022035.1, on the reverse strand, counting down.
AAAGCTATTATGGGACACAATGCTAGAAGATACAGTTTTATAGCTGAACATGTTCAAATTGATTTGATATTCTCCTCATTGATAATGCTTGGCAATTATGACACAATTAGGGATGAAAAGTGCTATTAGTTTGAAAGTGGATGTGATAAGGACTTCTTCAGCATCTTACCTACTTTTAGCAAGACTATTCATACGCGAACTCTATTCTATTTCTCTTTTCTTTACTCGCATATTTAGCTATGTGATTAACATTTTCTTCTTCCTTCTGTTCCTCATTGGGACTTTGGGAGCTCAGTCCAGTGTTCCAGTGTGGGTCCATCGCCAGATGAAGGTTCTATGGTGATATGCAAAATATTC
>NC_022035.1:7720783-7749071 GCF_000317375.1 Microtus ochrogaster | reverse complement strand
AAACATTTTCTTCTTATGCACAAATGGCCCAGGGCCTTGCTAAGGCTTGGTTACCTTGTGATTGCCTTTGTTCTGAGCCTAAGGTTTTAAAAAGTCTAAATCAAGGAACCACATATATGCCAGGTGCTAAAAATAAAATTAAAGGTTAAACTAAAGAGAAAAATTTCATCTGACTCAGCAATGTTTTATAAGTCAGGCTTTTGTTTGACTTTTAACTTTTATCATAAATGCAGTATTTCTGTCTATTTATCAAGCCACAAGTCTTCAAAAAGAACTGTATCAAAGGTCAAATTGCTCATGAAAGCATTACTGAAATGTCAGGAATAATCATATTCCACAAAAGAATAAACTCCCAAAGAAATTAAATATCCGTTTGTAAAAAGTTGTCTCTGTGTGGTAATCTCATTTCCCAAAGTCATAGTATGGATGACTTCCAAACTGTGTTATGCCACATTGAATTGATTTATTTTAAAAGTAAGCTATAACATAAAAAATATATTTTGGAAAATTATCTAGTATAAAGATTTAAGTAAAATATGTTTATTTATTTTTGCCAAGTTCTCTCAAGACTTTAAAGACCACTAAGGTGCTGGGAAATCCTACCTCTATAATTCAATACATGATGGTAACTAAGGAAAAGAAGCCTACTTTGGTTGCTTTATTCCAAATCCTTTAAAATTATTTTCCAAAATGAGTTTCTCCTGACCTGTTACAGTGTTCCACTACTTAGACACAGTAAGACCTTTAAAGTGTATTTTTTCACCCAAATAAGCACTATTACCTAAACATAGCTGTAGAACACACAAGTAGCATAGTAATATACTTTCCCAGAATGATGTTTAGAATTTCAGCTTTATGCAGATTAAGAAAGGGCAGAGGTTCGTAAGTTTAAATGCATGTTTATTTGTTTTTCTTTAATATTATAAGAGTAATTAGTGAATGAAGAAAATTGTACTTACAAAGAGTGATGTAATTTTCTTGTGATGATTAATTTTTAAGTGATAATCATCACTTACTAATGATAATTTCATCTCGTTGGTCCATAATATTGAACAAAGAACAGCTCTGGCCACTCAGGTCAGATGCCTTGACTAACCAGTTTATTTTTCAAAGTAAAAATCTTTTTTTTCTGTATAAGCCAGGGCACATAAGAAACTAGGATTCCAATAATTGTATCATAAATTTCTTTAGCATCTTTAAGCCACACTGTCTTAAACTTAGAAAGTATTTGCTCTGTTCTAAAAGAGTAAAATCCCCCTCCAACATGTGCCCTTGTTTTCTTTCATGTTTGGACTAAAAGCATGTTTAGAATACGCGCTTCCTAAATATATTCACATGTCCCCTAATGACTTTGCCATGTATAGCCAGAAGATCTTTTACCAGTGAGCCCGATGCTGTATTGTGTTAATCAGTATGTCTTCTTTAATATAATTTATCTATTATGCTGTAGGTGTGTTCGTGCATTTCAATATTGTAAAACAACAATTTCTGTAGTGCCTGTGTTGTTCTCTGAGGTACTCACAAAGTGTTCCAGCACCTACAAGATGTCTTAGTGTGTTATAAGAAGAGGTAGCCAGGGGATTACCAAGAATTTGTGTGTCATCTTAAGGAAATGGTGTTCTACAAGGCAGCTACTTTTTGAGCGTAAGCTTTTAAAGATAGCTTTTTTAAACCAATAGACTGTAAAAAATGTGATAGCTCTTGGTGATTGTATTGAATTCTCATAAAGATGGCCAAAATATATTACTTCTCTTATTCTTGACTATAATTCTTGTCATTCAGTCAGTCTAGCAGTATTGAAGCAAATCAAAGATGAACTGGCTTTCTTATCTAGAAGATGCCCCAGAGAGTATAATAACTGACTGTAGTTCTGCCAGCTATTTCATGTACAGTTGCTAAAATCCCATGTTAATCATTTGATCCAGAGATAGTTGATTATGTGACATTATAGGTAGCTGATGGCTTTATTTTTCTGTTGATCACTGTGAGCTAATTCTCCTAAACTATAGTATGACTTTTACCCAGTGAAGGGTTGGTACCAAATAAATATATAATTAGCACCAAAATATATTAGCACCAAAATAAATAAATAAATATATATCCCAGCCTGATTATATTCTTCCCTGCAATAGACTGAAGCAGATAATTTATTAACAAATAATAATAAAACATATTCATAGCATACTCCCATATCATCTTCCTTTTCTGTCTAAATAAAAAGGAAGGTTTTCTAAATGCCCCTCAACTGAAGAATAGATAAGGAAAATGTGGTGCGTTTACACAATGGTGTAATACACAAAGGGAAAAAATGGCATCTTAAAATCTGCAGGCAATTGAATGGATCGACAAAACATCATATTGAGTGAGGTAGCCCAGACACAGAAAGACAAATATTATATGTACTTACTCATAAGTGGCTTTGAGACATAAAGCAAAGGGAAAAAAAGCCCGCAATTTATAATCTCAGAGAACCAAGAAAACAAAGAGAACACTAAGAGGGACATAAATGGATCTAATCTATATAAGAAATAAAAAAAAAAATGACAAGATCGCCTGGGTAAATTGAAAGCAAGGGGATCATGGGAGATGGTAGAAGGGGAGGTAGAAGGAAAGAGAGGGAGCGGTGAAAAATATATAGCTCAATAAAAACAATTTCAAAAAAAAGGTTTTAACTTTAACATAATAAAATTGCATATAACAAAACAGGTTCAATCAAGAATTACAGTTATAATATTTAGTCTATTTGTATCTGGCAAAATTAAAAAAATATAATATCATCTATTTTATCTTTGTGAGCCTAAATTTTCAAATCTAATTCATCTTTTATCATAACTAAAGAAAACTATACTGTCTGTCTTCAACTCCTCAAGGACATCAGATTGACGTAATATTACCTAAGTAAACAGGAAGTATTATTCAAGCAACTTCCAAAACTCAAGAATTGAAGAAGACATCTCACTTTCTGGAAAGTCGCTCAACGTTTTATGCACCCATATTCAGCCTTCAGGCCCAGAGTATCCAACATAAATTTGAAAGACTCTTTTGACTGTATTGGCAGTTTGTCCGTTACTTTCTTCTGTGTCCTACAGAATGTCTTACAATTTCTTTGGTGGAGCAGGAACCCTGTAGTACTGTCTCATCTTCTTTTGGCAAGTTCAGCAGTCATTTTTCTGTAGATCCTGTATGTCCATTTCACACAGCATACCATCAAGTAGTCCAGGCAAGAGCAGTTTCTTGCCTTGTCACATTGAAGGCAAATTCCATAATGAGTTTCTTCAGTGCCCATCAACCTCTCTGAAGTAATTGCTGCTTCCAGAAGCAGACATGTCTCACTGTTAAGAAAAGTCTAAGTTCTTAAAACATTTTAAATACCATATTCTGTATGTCTTTGAAAGGTTTGAAGAACCTATCCATCTGAAATATATCTTTGTATATCTAGAAAATCTAACTAACGTTACTACAAGCTTGACTATTATAAATGACTTTTAGTCTATAATTTTTAATTATATATTACATTTTTAAATAAGCTGTCTAAACATAATACCTTAAACAAGAACAGAAATTATATATAAATATATATAATGAAATTAACCTTAAATTTGCATCAAGAGATCTAGATCCATACCAGTGCAAAGTATTCATCTCTATATTATATCTCTCTTATTTTTATTAGAAATTTATTGTGACCATTAATAACTTATAATCAACCACCTTTAAATGAAAACAAACATTTATAGACAACCATTTTGGGGAATTTGGGTGTAGTTTTCTCCAAACTGCTTCCTGCTGTTTGTTGGATGAAGTATTTTTAGGGTTTATGGAGACCTTGCTTGGGACCTTGTTGAATCAAACCACATCAGCCTTGAAGGATTCTACAGGTCCTCATCTTCTCTTGAAACAAAATCAGAATCTCCTTTTCAAAGTAACATATCCTTAGAGTCAAATTTTGAAGTCAAGATACTTTTATGTTATTTAACTTAGCAGTCTGCAGAATCAAATTTCTCTCTGTAGTCAAAAAATTCAAAGAAAACAAAATAATAAACATAATCCAGACCCTCTGTGTATTTTCCATCTTCATATGGCTTTTTTATTCTCTACTCCTTCAATCGATTACTATCTTTCCTCTTTTATATTAAGTTTACTGTCTTTTTAAAGACTTTCTTATTTTTAAAACGATTTACTTCTTTTTATAACTATCTATATTGTTTTTTCTCTCTCTTCCAAGCCAATGTACATTTTTTAAACATGCTGTGTCTTTTTCAGAGGTAATTTATGTCTGAATCTGTCCTATTGTGTATCTGAAATTCTTTTACGACAAGGAATATTTTAAAATGGTAAGCATGGTCACAGCAGCCCTGGATGCTGGCTCTGCCCCTCTTGGCCTTTCAATATGACAGGCAGTTTCTGGCAAGCTCTGGGACTGCTGGGTGGGAGCAGTGCTTACTCTTAATCTAGGAAGCACCATGTAGTATGTAACCCCTCTTAGTCTTAGTAAAAGCTAAATCTGTCATGTAGCATGCTGGGCAACTGAGAAATAAATCCATGTATGGTGGTAGGAATCCAACATGCTTTTCTGCCTGTGCACACCTATCAGACCCAATCCAGCTACTCTCCCAAGGAGGGGTGCTAAACGGCAGGCATGATCTCACCTACTTTCCTCCTAACCATGAGTTGGCATACAATCATTTTGACCCAAAATGTGTGTCTGGCCATGTGGGTTAGTCCCAAATGCATACGAACCATTTTGAGGCATGATTTTGTAGTCAGAGACTGCTCTTTTGTTTCCTGGTGGTCCAGAACTGAATAATCACACAGAAACTATATTAATTACAATACTGTTTGGCCTGTTACCTCACGTTTTATATTACCTAACTCTTACATCTTAAATTAACCCATTTCTATTAATCTGTGTATTGGTACAAGGTTGGGGTTTACTGGTAAGGGTCCAGTGTCTGTCTTCTTTGGCAGCTACATAGCATCTCTCTGACTCTGCCTACGTCTGTTAAATATACCTTGGTGTCAACCAATAGCTCTCGAATTGGACTTCACGCATGTTCAACAGGAAATAAATGGTGAGTGGTACAGAAAAGTTACCCAAATACCCAGGGCTACATAATACTAGAACTTGGAGGACAACCTAGCACCTCCACTTTACTAATCCAGCATATCTCCTAATTTCCTTCTAACAATTTATTCCTCTGTTTACAAAAATGTGTTGTTCTTTTTAGTAAGGAGACTTTTCTCTACAACACACGAAAGCCATGAGAGAAAACCTGAGTCAGGATACATTTTAGTCACTAAAAATAAACAAAGTGAGAAGGTCCATAATATGAACTAAGACAGAATCACAGTAGAAAAGGACAGAAGATTAAGTGTTATCTTCAGTTAATAGAAACGAAGAAACTTGTCCCACTTCTTTTTCCAAAAGACATGGGCTTTCAGTCTTCCCATAAAGTAAAGTACATAGAAAGGATGCACTAAAAATCTAGCGAGCAATAGGAAAGTCAAGGTACCACCAACATAGGAGTTCTTAGAAGAGTTGGCTATGATTGGTATATCTTGCTTACTAAGGGACCAAATGACATCATAGGTGACTTAAATTCAAGAAGAAAATTCTATTTAAATTTCATTTAGGACTCAGCATTCAATCATTCATGAGTCATGTTATTTACTGCACCTGATTAGGATAGATTCTAACTCAAAAAAAAAAAAAGAAGAAGATGAGGGTCATAATGATTAAATTGAAGCCTGGAATAGGTGAATGGGGGGTGAACAGATGACAACAGGAAATGGAAACACTGGATTCAGAGACTCATGACTCATTTTTTTATGGTCTTGAAAGAATGAAAACTTGGCCAGGGATTTGAAATAATAACAAAATTGAGAAAGGTGACAGAGAAGACATAATTGTGGGAATCTTAGAACAGGAAACAAAGAAGGAAGAAAAATCACTTGAAGCAATATTTGAAGAAATGAAGTTGGTTAAAGATATTTAAATATCAATAGGTAAATATATAATTGGATGAAAAGAAAGCTAGAGATATTTTTCATGTTGTGAATTACATAAAGAAGTTGTCAAGTAAAAAATTGTTCCAATATTACACAGTGTGTTTTATACAGTTACAGTGGAGGGAGGTTGAAGTCAAACTGGCAGAAACAAAAGACGGCGAGTGTTTTAAGTGCAAGAGCAGGCTACTGGCAAGGTGAAGCAGAGCCCTGCAGGGAGATGAGATCAATGGAATCCATCTCTCACAATGAGCTGTTGCTGAGTTTCAATGCTTTGCTCTATGGGCCATTTGTGTTTGCACACCACAATACAAGGATGATAGGCACCTCCACATCTCATGGAGATGGGAAACCAAGGCACTTACTTTACTTGCTATCACTTAGGAGGGATAATTCTCAACTCTGAGAAAGATAGTTTCTAGGATTTAATACTGGTAAATAGCTTTGAGAATTACCTAGATTTCAATGGGAGAAAGAAAGAATTTTCAGTTATGTTTTAAAATAAATGCTCAAACAGAAAATACGGGTGGAAAGAGCCTTCATCCCAAAGAATGATTCAAACATCTATCCAAATCAAAAGCAAGAATTCCAGCACAATTAACATTTGCTGTGAGGCTTCCAGCCATAGAAATAGAATAGAATTCCTTGCATAATATAAAGATATCTATGTCAACGTACTAGTGAACTAGGGTTAATGGACATGCAGGCCTTAATGGTCACGGCCTGATTCCCTTTCCCAGACATCACCTGAGGACCAAAACCACTATTTACAGCAAAGAAAAAGACACCTACTTTCTTTCATATGGAGGCTACACTTATATCTTATGAACTATAGACTATTCACACACTCCTCAGCAGCCATCCAGTACAAAGATAAAGTTCAAACCCCATCAGAATCCTGTATATGACTACCATGAAAACAATGAGGGGAGACGTGGTCTGAAATAGGCTCACAGACTCATTCTGTGTGAGTCTTCCTTTCTTCTGAGCCTCACTCCTCCCCCAATCTTCAGGCTTAAGCCTATACTAAAATATAATTGACAAATCTTCAACACTGCTCCTTAAGATGGTTTATCCTGAACTTCTTTTCAGAAGTCACAAATCCCATTTTAGCCTAAGTCAAGGTCCATAAACTGTAGGTAAACTCCAACTGCTGAGGGTGGCAGCGTTGGACTGTACCCCTGTCCTCTTACAGCTAGCACAGGAGATCCTAGATTTAGAATGCAGAAGAAAGTCAGAGTTTAGTCTGATGAAGGAAATGTTTAAGGCCTAATTTGCCAGGTCCTAATGAACTCATATTTTGGAATGGAGCAAACACCAGTGAGGATTTGTTTGTTAGAAAACAAATTTGTAACAGATTTCAGACCCATTTCTCCTCACTTCACAAGCAAAGTGACAGTGTCTGAACCAAGTATATTGCCAGATCTGAAGACCCAGAGTAACACAAGCCCTTAAATAAAAGGCTCTCATAGTCTAACTGGGGTACGGGTGAGCAAACATACAGTAAAAAGCTCCTCAGTAGTCTGATTCTGAACCCATTAATTTTGCAAGTAGTTACAGAAAGTTTAATTAAGGCAATAAGAAAACGTCTTCTTTAAAAAGATAATGCAAGTATGAGACCATTATTTTAATGTTTAAGCTTTTGGCTACCAAATAAATATGTAAATATACATTTTCACGATGTCAGTATGACTTTAACAATGATTTTTAAACAATACAAAAGATAACCCAATGATGTTTCTCAGAGTTGCTGTAGAGTTTGTCGAGACTGAATAGACAAATCTAATTCTCAAACTATAATGCTAAGGACTCGCCACAGACCTGGTTTTCTCAGGTAACATTTGTATCTACTTTCACTCTAAGATCTCTTTTCTCTTTTCTATTTCAGCTTCATTATATTAGTGAACTTTAATAGTAAGTAGAGATGCTTTACATAGACATATAGTGTAAGCCAAGATATATGCCACAAAATATACATATCGGTTCTGCCGAGATGCCTTAGTGGTTAAGAGTGTTCAATGCTCTTCCATAGCCCCCAATTTCAATCACCAGCACCCAAATGGTGGCTCACAACTATGTGTCACTCCAGTGACAAAGATCAGACACCCTCCTCAGGTCTCTGTGGACATTAAACATACATTGAAGCAAAACACCCAAACACAAAAAATAATTTTAAAGAATTAAAAGGCAAACTAGAATAATTCGGCAAGCCTATAAGGAACAGTGCTAAGATATACATGCTAGCATATAGTTAAAACATAGTTCATTATGAGCTTAGTGTTTTATTTTTTCAGTCTTGATTTTAATACTTTCAAAGCCTTGACAAGCAATGGTTTATCTTTTATATTTTGTTTAAGATCTGTGAAAATTAATGTGGTGAGTTTCTGGTATGTGCTTTAACAAAGGAAGAAAATCTATGTTGAATCTCTTTTCCTATTTTGTTTTATTTCCATTGGAAACATCATGAATTTTTAATATTATTATTTCAAGCAGATGTTCAAGTCTTTTACTAGTGATAGGAAGTGCAGTAGAATGGAAAAGATAGTTGGGAATTTTATGGAACAGTTTGGAATCTTCATTAAAACAGACTAGACACAGAGTATTTGCAGATTTAGCTAAAGATGTCAAAATACATGTTTCAATTTATGAAAATAATGAAAAAATTGGTTATGAAAACATACTTTTTAAGATTATAATATATTTGCATCATTTTCCCTTCTATTTCATCCCTCCAAACCCTACTGTATACTGCTCCTTTCTCTCTTTTAAATTCATTGCCTCTACTTTTTAGGTTACATTTGTATATAAGTATACACTTCTATATGCATATATACCTATATATTCCTAAATATAATCTGCTCACTTTGTATAATGTTACTTTTATGAATGTTCTCAGGACTGAAAATTTGGTCTGGGACAACCAATTGGTGTGGCTCATCCCTGGGGGAGGCTATTTCTTCAAATCAGTATTCTGTAGTTGCTTGTAGTTTTTTGTGAAGGGTTGAGGCCTTATAAGCTTCCTTACTGTCCACATAAGCATGTCTCTTGTTTTCATCATTGTTCAATAATTAAAATATACTCTTAAAATTATAATTGTGATTAAAAATCTGAATAGATAGATATCAACTTGAGCATTTATATCTCAACTTCAGCTTATAAACATTAATAAGCACACCAATTCAATTTTGTGGGTCAATTTCTTTCATAGAATCTCACAGACACATTTAAATTAGCCTTCAAAATTAAGTATAGGTTAAAGATCTAAATTAAAAATTGAGTTCTGTGTTCTATGTTTTCTGTAAAATATATGAGTTTGCAAGGTTAGAAAAAATCCTGAGCTTTGTAGGTATATACAATGAGTTATGTAAATGTAAACAATTCTTTGAAATTATTTATATGTTAAATCTGATCCAAAGTGAGTATATTTTCCTTTTACTATACAAGGGAAAACATAAAACGTTTTTAATGTCATCATAAGTGTCTCACTAAAATACTGTATTCAGAGCAACTAAAGAAAAGAAATGAATGTGCTGGCTCATATCAGCACCAGCTGCAGAACTTCATCCACCACAAGAGTCGTCATCACACATGTCCTGGGTTTAAATTCACATACGCAGAGCCTCAAAAGGTCCTGCAGGGAATATCTGAATGTGCCATCGTCGTAGAGTCAAGATGAAAATGCATTCCCAAAGTTCTCAGCAGAAAAATTTCCATTTCTTATTCAGAAATATTCTAAGTGATCTTTGACTATATGCATATTCATATCTATATAATCTCTGAAGTTATGTAATACATACAATACTTATCTAATTAAAGCAAACATAAGTAAGAAACAAGTTCTAAGACTATAAAGGAGGAAATTACTTTTGGCTGTTTTTGTGTGACCTTATATTCAATCCACTTCTCACAAATAAAGTAAAAATGACACTTCACAGTCTCAAGGTGCTTCAGATATGGAACTGCAGGTGAAAAGCATAGACACATTTTACTATTTACTTGTAACTTGTCTTAGTTTTTTTTTTACATTTATTTTTTTTAACTAGTGATTCACACATGACTTAGCCCTAGATGTTGGGAATTTGACTTTGAAATAATAAAGCCCCTAAAGGTTCCAATTAGCCAAATTGATTAAAACTCTCATCAAAACAAAGCCAAAGATTTAAATGATTCTCAACCCTCACAGGTGCCTTATTGTCTGTTCAGTGGACATAAGCCCAATATACTTACATAACCATAGAAAGGTTAGCACTGCGTCCGTACTGAGGAAGTGTGTAGCTGCCACCGTACACGACTGTTTTGAGAAGCAACTCAAGAGTACCGATTTCTTGACTTCTTTGTAGACAAACCTCATCCATCAACTACTTTTGTGTTTTGCTTCTTCTTACCAATGTACAATTTAAAAGACTGGGAAATTAGTTACCATCTCTATTACTTTAGTCAAGCTTCTGTTGTTTGACACAAATACCAAAGATTTATAACTCTCAATTTCCCTTAAAGGACATTTGATCTGGGAGTACAGCTCAGTGTCATAGCATGTACTGAGCATGTACAAGGCCTTGGGTTCAATATTTGTCACTAAAAATTAAATTTAAAAATAAGTTTCAGAAAATTTTGATGCCTACATCTGAATGTCTGTCTGAGATGTAGCTAAGATGAATAAATACATTTATTAGACAGAATGGACATCTAGTAACAATTTTTTAAGGCACGGTTTCACCTCTGTATATTCTCTGTATGAAAAGAAGTGGAAACCATGTCCCCCAGCAAAGATAGAATTACAAAGTAGGAAATTCAATTTATGTAGTTGCCCTTTAAAGAGAAAGTCTGATTCTGCTCAAAGCAGAAGACAACAAACATAGATAAATGCGAGAGCGATATTTCTTAGATTGTATGAGTGTGTGAGCCAGCTGAGGATCTGTTGTAAGTGCACATTCTGGTTAAAAGAAAGAGAGGCTTTCCAGCCAACAGAGGATTTATACAAGGCTTCCCAATGAGTACAGTTTGATAGAGTCCTAGACTGTTGGAATGCATGAAAACTGAACAAATGCAGTTCTTTAATCCATATATATCAGAATTGATGGTTTCCTTAATACAATGGTCATTCATTTATTTATTTTATACACAAAATATTAGTTTTGTACTATATGCCAGCTATAGAATTACAGTATAAGAAAACAAGAAAGATGGGTGCTCAAGATGGCTTAATGTATAAAAACTGTATGTGCCAAGTTTGAAGACTCGAATTCAGTTCCTCAGGCTCCATACACTAGAAGAAAGCCAGCTCCAAAAAGCTGTTTATTTATTTCTACCTCCACACTCACAACATGGCATTTTTGCACCTCCCAACCCTGCCACACACATAAAATATGTATCAAAAAGTGGTGTTATGACCTCTTATTTAATCTCACTAACAGGTTCTTGCAGCCACCCTTGGAGGCCTGTGGCATGGTCCCATGTTATGCATGCCCATCCATCTATCTTTCCTCATGAAAGAGGCTGCCCCGTTGAGGTCTCTCACCCACCATGCAGCTCCCTGCCTGGGACTTGCTGCCCCTCATGGCCCACTGCAGCCACTTAGAGAATTGCACCATTTCTGCCTGGGACTGGCTGCTCTTGGAACTTGCAGCCCATTCCTGCTGCCACTTCGGGAACCTGGGCGTGGTCTCATGGCCCGCTGCCTGCCACCGCTTAGGAGACCTGCTGCATGATCTCGGGACCACTGCCTGCTGCAGCCACTCATGGACCTACAGCATTTTACTTAAGCCATTACAGTATTCTTGGCATGAACTCCCAGTTACTGCAGAATTATATCTTTCTGAGTGAGGTGATTGGAAATTTTTGGAAAAGACATGAATTGTCACATTTGTTAACTATCAGCTGCATTTTCAACGTTTCCTTTCATGCCACAGGACAAGAAATGAGAGAGGCAAGATGTAACAACAAAGATAATCCCTTGACTAAGAAAAAGTCCAATTTAATTGAAAAAGTTATTATTATTACTATGTAAATTATAAAATATAAACAGTTAACTGCCTTATTACACAATAATGATTTCCTACTCTACTTAACATTTATGCATCCACCTATTAATCATATTGTCTTATTGGGTTATATGCCAAACTTCGCAGCTAGTAGAAATGCTATGCCCAGATCATGGAGTCCCCCAAAAACCAACTAGAAGACTGAACCCTTTATATAAAAGCAAAGAGCCTTTATTCGAGCTTAAATTTGAACTTTCCATCTGTTGAGACAGAACAGTTGAGAGTAGAGAGTGCCTAGCCCAGTCAGGATATGGTTTTCATCATAGTAGAAGTTAGGGTAAGGGGACTTCCAGGGTTTAGGACCCTGATTGACTGACATTTGTCTAGGTGTCTTGGCAAAAGGAAAGTAAATTGAGTCCTGGATTCAAGGACATCTGGTGGTCCTATCTAATCTTATCTAATGATTGGACTGTCAGATGCTTTTCAGAAGTTGGTCCTCCGTGGGTGGTGTGTCAACTTACAGCTTTTCCTGAAACCTGGTGCTGCCCGCCACGGCAGCTTTGTGGCCTGGGCACCTTGTGTGGCCAGGCTGTCCTAGACACCACCTGGTTTGGGCCCCATTACGTGTGGACAGGTTGTCCCAGCCCCACTTTAAAGAATGAGGCCTTACTGCCTCATTGTAATTCTAATGAACCTTTTCTACTAGTGAAGAAGTCTGATGATTTAAGATCTTACAAAGTAGTGGCTATAAATAGTGAAGAAGTCTGATAATTTAGGATCTTACAAAGTAGTGGCTATAAATACACTTCAATTGACTTCTGATTTTTTTTTCTAACGTAAAAGGCCCATCAAAACAGTAGTTATCAACATGTTAGCACATTTCCAATTTACTTCTAATTTTCTGTCCCACTTTTCAAAGACGTGTCTAAAGCAGTGTGCAGCACAAAATGTTCCTAGCCTTCAACCAGAGAAAATTAGTCGGGATTTGTTGGTGTAATAGTTGTCAAGAACGGCACAGTAAGGGACCTTTCTCCCCTGAATGTCTAATACAGCACTCACAATTTTTATATGATCATCCAGGGTTATGGATATGTTCCACAGCAAACAGAAGGAAGATTTTTCAATGGCTTACATGATAGGTTGTTTCTTTCTACGCAGTGTAACCTAGGAGCACATTTGTAACCAAGGCAACAGAGTCACGACTTTGTAACAAACATCTCCTGTTATCCATGTTTCTCACAGTCTTCTTGCTTCTCATTATTTATTAACAATAATACTTTCTTTTCTCTGGCCTTTTGTTTATCTCATGTCTTTCACTCATAAGGCATTAACAAACATTGTCTTAGTTACCTTTCTCATCACTGTGACAAAATACCTGGAAAAGAACTTGAAGTGAAGTATAAGTATTGCTCCTTTGGGTTCCTGGCTTGAGGGATTTAAATCCATGCACCTTGGTTGCATTGGTTCAGGGCTGATGATGAGGCAGAATACCATGGCAGAAGGAGAAAGGGGCTATCCAATTTATTGAGGACAGGAAGCAGAGAAGAACTGCAGAATATTACCCTAACGATATGCCTCTCCCCAGGTCACACAATTCCTCAAGTCAGGGGCCATCTCCTAAAGTCCCCAGGCCTTCCCAAAGCAGCACCACCCTCTGGGGCCAATCATTTAGACATGAGCCTGTGGGGAGCATTTCATATTCAAATCACATGTATTGGCTATGTAGCTCTCTAGAGTTTTGGGGCAATTGGAGAGAGTGTTATATGAAGTGTTGTTTGCTATAAAGAAACAGCTTTATACCTAAAGACCCATTGGAACTGTCAATGACTCTAAAGCATTTGGGTGACACTTGCTTACTTCTGCCCATGCTCTGTCCTGTCATCAGTGTTCCCTCTTCCCATGTGGCCATCCTAAGAACTGGCATGGTGATTCTATTCTACTCTCTACCTTTCCTGCCTACTTCTGCAGAGTGGGGAGGGTTGTTAATAAAGAGAAAGGTGGCTAGTTATATAAAAACGCCTTCTCTGGTAGAAACAATAACATTTATAAACACTTCTGTGAGTTGATTCCTGAAAACAATGACACATTCTATAGCTATCTGTCACTGTAAAGCATAGTTTACCTCTGAATATGGAGGGAAACAATTTCATAATGCTCTTTATTTCACATTAATATTTTAAGTGTAAAATCACTTATGGGAAGATACTGTAGGGTAACAATACTTTCAGTAATATGTTGATTTTTGTGCCTTTGCCTCTGATGACTAGGGAAACCTCATTTATTTAGGGCTTTATGTGTCTGTTTCTATGTTTGTATTTTTCTGATATTCTTTTAACATTTCACCATAACAACCCTGTCTTCTTTTCACTTCGTTATTAATTAAGAGTTAATGGGCAATAGTCTAATTCATCTGGACACCTGTAATATTGATAAATGTGATTCCTAGGAGAAGAAGTGGACAGACAGCTATGCAGAGACGCCATCTTTCCCATTCCTGTGGCCTGCGATGCCCCATGCCCAAAGGACTGTGTGCTCACGGCATGGTCCACGTGGTCCTCCTGTTCACACACCTGCTCAGGAAAAACTACTGAAGGGAAACAGATCCGAGCTCGGTCCATTCTGGCCTATGCAGGTGACGAAGGTAAGGTCTCCAGTCTCCTGACTGTTTCTTCTGAAAACTGATGGCCATATACTGTGTAACGTGTGTAAGACAACATTCTATGAAAACTAACTGACAAAACTCCAACAATGAAAAGCTTTAAATATCTGTTTATATGGTTTCATTCTATCCCTTATAATTAACCTTGAAAATGGATGTTTAATCAAGAATAAATGATTTTTAAATTTTATTTTCATTCAGCCTCTAATTCATGTTTCTTTTAATCCAAAGTATACAAAGCAGAAGAAATTGAGAAATGGTCTAAAAATCCAAACATTCCATTGCTTTCTATTTCAGTAATTTGTTTTAGCCATTGGCAGTTTAATGTCTCATAGAATTGTCACTTATATAATAAGAAAGTTTATTTTAATTTTTAGCATGGCTATTGCTTGGCTGAACATTGTTTGTCCTCTCTACCATTTGTATTTTTGAGCACAGGCTCTGAGATCCACAGGACCCAAACACAGATTCACCCTCTGGCGTGAATAAGGCATGACTTTTACAGATCACACCTCGCCGGCAAGCTTTATTGCCAAGAAATACAAGGCAGTGATTGCCTCTGCGCTGCTCTCCCAATGCTAATTTGTCCTCTGTGTGACTGGGTGAGACAGTGTCAAGCTCTTGTATTTTTGGAAGCTAACAGAAGTGTTGGAAAGCACGGGAGTCAAATTGTTTCACACTGAGGTCCATGCTCCTTCAGGAATGCAGGGTGCCAGGCACCATCACACACTAAATGACCCTTCTTTGTCACATTTAGGACTTACAGATCACAATTTCTCTTTATAATAAGCATACACACCTATTAATCCTTGAAATTAATTGATTTTGATTGATTTTATGTCATCGGTGCCTTTTTATGTTTCCAGGCTTTTTGATTGTAGTATCTCATAATCTTATTTAACAATATTTGCTATTATTTTACGTAATAACTTTGCAGACTGTTTAATTACCTCGGCTTTAATATACAAGTGCAACATATTATATATAAAAGTTACCCTTTGGGAAATTTTATAATTTTTATAGACCCCCTCAAATATTTCCCAATAAAAATATAACTGTTTGCTAAGAAAATAGAAAACTTATAGAAAAATACAAATTTTAGAGAAAACAAACCTTAACTTTTCTGTGCTCTCCTAAACACCTCCAGCTTGAAAAGACTACCTTCAGACTTCAAACTCGGTCATCTCAGATTGTGTCTTGGGTTTCATTAAAATTAGATCTGTGGTCACCCTCCTTCCTGTAAACCCATTATTCCTGGCAGACATTTGCTGTGTGACTTGTAATGAGTGACTTTTCACCCCGGGCCACATAGCAAGGATTTTGCTGTGCTTGCAAGACTGCAGCAGATCATTTTGTCTGTAGATGAGACACTGAAAGGTCTTGAATGTTTTAAAGGCAGGAATTCATGCCTAGTATTTGATACATATTATCTACCTAATTTGAAAGGGTGGGTCTTCATTAATTTTTAAATTAAGTCTAGTAGCTGTATTATAAACCAGTTATACTGGGATGTTGCACATCCTTTTCTAATATACCATAAGGGCATATATAAAAACATCGTTTTAAGTATAAAGCAGACTGAATATCTGTAAGTGGATGTCTTGCTCTCCACCAGTGATATTTACAAAACATAGCATAATTGTGTGAGACACCTAATGGAGAGCTCATCTGCAAAATAAATTTCCTTAATACCTGTTATTTGCTGGATATGAAAATAACCTTTAATCTTGTAGGAAAAGAGACTGCTATGATACCGGGCTTTATAAAATGGTTTCTGCTTTCTTTTTTGAAAGAAATACATCTATAATAAGTCTTAAATTACGTGTTCTAATCAACAATATTATAGTCTGCAAAAGTGAGTATTTTATTATTCTACAAAAATTAGAGCTTGGAATGTGTCTCGGATTCTTTTTATGAAAACTGCTGTGATAATTTTATAGGAAAAACAAAAGATAAAAGTGATATGTAGTATTTAGAGATGAGATTATACAGTTTTTTTCAAGGAAGAAATCAACGAGAGTGGCAAATGCATAAGTGTGAGGTCTCTGTAATGTAGCAGGAAATCAGTCACATGTGCTGGGGATTGAACTAGGCCTTTGTGCTCTACCTTTGAACCATATCTGCAGTCCCAGATCATGGTTTCTGATTCTAATTTGACATAACCATAACTGTGAGTAATCTGTAGGCCAGGGGGTGGTCTTACCCGAAGGAATCTGAACAACACAACAAAATAGAGACTTCCAGAGGGAAAATTAGGTTTCTTGACTTGTCAAACTGCCCTCCTAATTTGAATAGATTGTGTTCAGAAAATGGGGGGAAATTATATAGTAAACTGTTAATAAATGTATCTATACCACAAAGGCAAGGAGTTTAACCTTCAGTCATTCTTTCTAATTATTAATGTGAATATGATTTTAAGTATGGGAAGAGTTGGGGTTAGGGCAAGAGGGACACATTTATTATTTGACCAGGCTGTGATTCAGTTTATAGTGTTTCTAGGTCGGCTATGGCAAGATCCTGGAAAAGCCCTTATTTTATGAATCCCCACCTTCATCACCATCCTGAGATGACTGCTTTTATTTGTGGAGCAGCCTACTTCCGGCCATAAAATAATTGTTTCCAATTAAGGAGAGACTGTCCCATCACTGGGTACTGTATCTGCAGGATAGCATGCTGGAGGGAGTGGAGGTGGAGAGATGCTTCAGCACTTGAGAGCACTTGCTGATCTTCCAGAGGATCACAGTTCAGCTCCTACCATCCACAATGGACAGTTGACAACTACCTGTAACTCCAGCTCTAGAGAACCTGAAACTCCCCTGGCTTCCCAGGCACCAAAGCACACTGTAGTATGCATACACACAGGTACACACATATAAATAGAAATAGAGATGTCTTTAAAAGAAACAAATCTTGCTTAATCTAGCGATCCAAGTAATTGAGAGTAATGGAGCAACTCAAAATCACATGTCCTGAATGTTTTTCAATAACAACATGGCATTACTTATGATAAACTTTGCCAGAAATGCACGCATTGAATCTTACTCTGGAAAGGCATCAGTCAGGAAGGTGCTATATAATTATAAAATAATGAACACTAAATCTTCAGAATTGCCTATAAAAGTTAAGAAAATACAGAAGTAATGTTTCCAATTAAAGGAGACCAACAATTAACAGGATGCCTAAATGTGATGATTGATATTGAATTAAATCTTTGTGCTATGACAACTATTTGGGGATAGTTGGAAGTTTCAGTGGGGCTCAGAGTACTGGATATTTTTATGTATGGAAGGATGTCTTATTCACAGAAAATATACATCAAATTGTTCAGAGTGATGAACCTCATTCATCACCATCTTACAAACGGTCCATGAAAATAATTGTTGACTTTGTGCTACAATTATAAAAGTAACTCAAAGAATTTAAAAGAAAACAAAAGAATGAAAATAGTTTGAGTATATTTTCTCCATACAATCTTAGATAACACTATACAGTATAGTATCAGCAATAAACAAAAATACCTACAAAACAATTCATGCAGAAATATCGTTAGGAAACCAAATCACAATTGGAAACATCTAGAGATAGTCAAGGCATGAACACTAGAGAAAGTTGACTAGAACTCTAATTTAAACCAGGTGGAGGGAAGAGGTTGCGAAAAGAGCTCCATGGGAAGATGTTCACTATGCAAAGATGAGGACCATACCCAATACTCATGTATAAAGAATCTAGTGTTGTGGGGTGTGCTAGTAATTCCAGATCTGGGGCAGCAGAGACAGAGGGGCGTTGGTGGCCTACTGGCCAGCCAGCATTACCTACTCAGTGAGCCCCAGTCACAGTGAGAGAAATCATAACGCATACAAGATGGACAGTTCCTGAGGGACAATGACTGATGCCGACCCCTGAATTTCACACATGCCTATACCTGAACATATATGAACACATACACACAAACACACTTACATATACATGGAAAGGTAAGGAGCCCGTATTGGGCTCAGAATTTTACTTCTTGTTTTCTACTTATATAAAATCAAGAACTTACTAATTAAGTATTGTGTGATTTTTTTGAATAAGCATCTTTGTGATATTATGTATACTAGGGTTTGACCCAAAACCTACTTTTAAATTTTATGTTGTCAAGTTGCAAAAGAAAGAAATCCTTAAACAGTTGAACCTGTTGTGTGTGTAATGTAAGTAGTGATGTGATGAATTTGAACCAAATATAAACTTTAGTGTTAAATTCTCAGTGTTTTTCATTTTTTGAATTCCCGTGAAGATCTTCAACCAACTTCATTTATAAAGGTAAAAATTATATCCAGGCACCTACACAGAGTGAAAATGGGAAGACATTTGTTTCTGCAAACTTTAGAATGACCTGATATAACTTTACTAACCAAATGTCACTGTGCTGTCTTATCTGCCATGTGCAGAGAATAGATGCAGATTGAAATAGAATTGCGCCAATTTTCTCAAATAATTAGAAGTCTTCGGAATCATATTTTACAGAGAAAACTTGGAAGAAGTAATAGTTCTATTTTAATATGTTCGTGTTTAACAGTTTAGTGATTTTGATTATCAGAGCCATGAAGCAGCTGTGTTTCTTAGAGAATTCAAAGAACCACAGATCCGGGTTGTGTGTAGATACGAACAGCACTTGGTGTCTAAGTCGATGGTGGCATTTCCCCATCCTCCTGCTTCAGAGAATTTGAGGAGGCTGCACAATGAGAACTCTTCTTTCCATTTCTACTAATGCCCTTTATGATTCAGCTCTCCCAAGCACTTATCATGCCCTGGACCAAGGCTTCTCACTAAGCAGTCTGCTATGAGAAGATGGGGCTGCAACAGGACCTGACAGTAGAAGCACCGTATCACCTCTTCCTAGCGGACACCCCATCCTCTCCCTTGTCTTTGCGGCCATTTATTTCCCACATCAACTCAACACTCTGACTGAAATGTCACCATGCTAATCTCCACAGCCATACCTACACAAATTCTTTTGCATTTATTTATATTTTTGCTTCGATAAAAGCAATCTCTTCTTTCTCATCTCAGAAACTCGCTATTTAACATTCTAGTTCTTCTTAGTTCATCCCAGTGCCCCCCTTCTCCCAGACAAATTTAAGTCTCCAAAACACAATGAATCTTACTTCTCTTGTTATTAAAGCGTGTACCTCTCAACATAATTCTGACATTCCACAAAAATTTCCTCATGTGTATGTCTCAGACACTCTACCCTTCCTAGTTATTTTTCCTTACCATATCACAATATCCTAGAGTGAACTATTTCTGATCCCTCTGGTGTACCTTGACACAGCCAACATAAATGATGAGTATCACACCCATACACAGGTATCTAGTTACTATACCATATTGAATAGGGCTCCGTGTGTGTGTGTGTGTGTTTTCAGTTTCACAGTTTCCCTTCCCTCCTCTCCTCCCTGACCTTTCACCCCCACCCTCTGTTCCTACCCCCCAATACACTCCTCTGCCATTTCTGTTAAGGAAAGGGCAGGTCTCCCATCACTATAAGCAAAACATGGCATACCAAGCTATAGTAAGACTAAGCACCTCCCCATGTGTTAAGGCTGGGCAAGATAATCCAATATGGGGAGTACAGTACCAAGAGCCAGTAAAAGAGTCAAAGACAACTCCTGTTACCACTGTTAGGAGCCTCACAAGAAGACCAAGCTACACACCTCTAACTGATATGCAGAATCCCGAGGTTAGTCCCATGCAGGCTCCCTAGTTGTTGGTTCAGTCTCTTTGATCTCCTATGAGCCCAGATTAGTTGATTCTGTGGGTTTTCTTGTGATGTCATTGACCCCCTGCCTCCCACAAACCTTTCTCCCTCTCTTCTATAGGATTCCCGAATTCTACCTAATGTTTGGTTGTGGGTCTGCATCCGTTTCTATCAATTGCTAGATGAAGCCTCTCTGGTGACAACTGGGCTAGGCACCAATCTGTTCACAGGAAATGGCCAGTTCAGGCTACGTATCTGCTATTGTGATGAGTCTTAGCTGGTGTCGTGAGTAGGGGTGTTTTGGAACTATCATATCAGTGGTAAATACATCAACGCCAGAAGCAGCAATTTCCTAACTCTCACGATAGGCAACCTAACAAAGCTTCTGTAAGACTGATGCATATAGGAAAAGTTATGTCACATTTTACATATTCTGATTGTTCTTTGTTTTTACAGAATGTATGTGTGTGATATAGGCACACTTGTATTTGTGTGTGACTATGATCTTGTGCATTCACATGGAGGTCTGAAAAGGATGTTAGGTGTTCTGAATTGCTACTATTTTATGCACTTTAGATAGTTTCTTACTAAGGTTGAGGCTTACTAAAGAAAGTCCTGTTTCTGGCCTCACAGTGCTGAAGTAACCATATCATGCAGCTACGTCCAGTATTTTAAATGAATTCTGGGGCTTTGAATTCAGGTCCTCATGTTTGTAACAAGTACCATTATCTGTTGAGCCATCTCCCTAGCCCAATGCATCTTGCTTTAAAAGAGCAGTTTCACCTAATAGTTGGCACATTTTATATTGTATATAAATGTTTATTTCTTTCTTTTTATTAAAAATAGATTTTTCTTCCACATAATATATCCTTTTGCAGTTTCTACCCCTTCAACTCCTCCTAGTTCTTCCTTACCCCCTCTCTAAATATTTGTTTATATAACAGAAGTTTTGTCTGGTAAATAAATTCTTTCCAGTTGCTGAAACTATTAAAAAAAATCTAAGTAACAGTTTTAGTGTAAAGCCTATATTTTTGCATGTTTGAGAACAGTTTAAAGTTCACTTGTTACTAATTTTGTCATTCACATTTTATAATTTCTCCGTAACTATGGAAATACTCCCAAATGTCTAAAATTTGTTTTTCCTATAAATACTTTCAACATTATAGTTATCAATTTTCTAACATAAAATTATCCCTCAAACAACATAGTGATGCTGCAGTGGCGGATTACAGCAAACCATACTTTCAAAATTGCAATGTTGTAATAATTAAGACCACACTAGGATTTATCGGTGCAAGGATCCTCCATCAGATCCAAACTGTTGATGTGGCTTTAATGTGGATTAGGGCGTGAAAATAAATAGCCTTTGTGTCTACAAACTGAACAGCTATCTTGCAGTTCCTTGACGTGTTATGCTGATGGTGTAAAAGTTCTTTTTTTTCTCTTATTATTTTCCCCCTAAGCCAAGCAGTCAATTCAAGTGTCAAAAGCAATTCAGAGTTTAAAAATCAATTTAAACAGGACACTTATTCTTACAGTGAAAATGGTATAGGTACAAAAATTTGACATTTTTGTCAGAAATTTTAGTATGAAATGTAAAGGAACTGTTAATTATACATAATCATATATGTTAATTATATACAATCATACTATATATATTCCATAAATACATACCATATACATATGGTATTAAAATTTGTTAAGGCTGAATACATCTAGCACCGGGAGGAAGGAATGCTAGGCGTTCTCACTTATTTCTCCCCAATACAATTAGCATGTTTTAGAATTCAGTGTATTCAGATCCTAAAAGTCCAAGCAAGTCCAGGGTCATCAAACTGTATGATAACAGACAGGACATGAAGTGTGACATATGTCTTTACCTTCATGAAGCAGGGACACCAATGAAAATGTTCAGGACAGGTCACTCTGTTGTTGTAACCTTATTCACCAATGCAGGAAAGATTCTAAATTGTTATGAACAAACTGCCAATTGATTAGCTGCTGATAAGAGGGAAGTCTGAAAATATCTCCAATCCCTGGAGGTCATCTCTGGTGTTACCACAGGAATTAAACCCTCAATGAAGTGAGCATTGAAATTCTCTAATCCCTGCCTTTAACAATACATTTTTTTTTTTATTTTCACATTTGGTAAAAAAAAAAAAAAAAAAAAAAAAACAACAACAACAACAACAACATTCTCTTCCTACATTCCTCATTAACACACTGGTCACATTGTTTCATACTTGGGTTTCTATTTTTATTCACTTGACAGTTGTGAACGCAAATTAGAACTCCACCTATAAAATTCACACAATATGGCTGCACAAAAATGATTCTAGAGTGTTAACCCTAAGATCCCAGTCTACCAGCTAGAGTTGTGTCTATCTAACCATTTAACATCACCGGCATTATTCTAGAGTGTAAACCCTAAGATCCCAGTCTACCAGCTAGAGTTGTGTCTATCTAACCATTTAACATCACCGGCGTTATTGCTTTGTACTCTGAATGCATTTCTAAAATGAAGCACTTAAGCAGAAGGTATGGCATCGTTGCTTATAATGATAGTGAATGCTGCTATTCTGGCTGCAATAACAATGCCAGATATGCCAAAGAGAGAGAGAGAGAGAGAGAGAGAGAGAGAGAGAGAGAGAGAGAGAGAGAGAATATCAAAATCAGCTAAAGACATAGACAGGTATGACCTGCCTGATAAGACAGAAGCAAACTGGGATCCAAACTGGGATCCTCTGCAAGATCAGTATATGCTCTTTTTTTTTTTCCTTCATAGACTTTTTTTTCCTTTTTTAATTGATTTTTATTGAGCTCTACATTTTTCTCTGCTCCCCTCCCTGCTTCTCTCCTCCGCTTTAGCCCTCTCCCAAAGTCCCCATGCTCCCAGTTTACTCAGGAGATCTCTTTTCTACTTACCATGTAGATTAGATTAATGTTGGTTTAATTAAGGACCTCATTGTTGTCTAAGTTCTCTGGGATTGTGAATTGTAGGCTGGTTTTCTTTGCTTTATGTCTAAAAGTCACTTATGAATGAGTACATATGATATTTGCCTTTCTGAGTCTGGGTTACCTCATGCAATATGATGTTTTCTAGATCCACCCATTTGCCTGCAAATTTCAAGATGCCATTATATTTTTCTGCTATGTAGTACTCCATTGTGTAAATGTACCACATTTTCCTTATCCATTCTTTGTTTGAGGGGCATTTAGGTTGTTTCCAGGTTCTGGCTAAGACAAATAATGCATTGTTTTTCAAAGCCAGTATATTCTCTCAATGGTTGAGCCATCTCTCTAGGTCCTGATACAAATTTTTATGAAGAATATCATTAGGCTGGTAAGATGACTCTATGGATAAAGGTATTTGCCCCCAAGCCTGATGATCTAAGTTCAGTTTGGGACCCATATGGTGAAGATAACTTACTCCCGCAACTTTGCATTTGACCTATGCATGTACACCATGACATTTGTACATTCATATATATATATATATATATATATATATGTTATATACATATATATACATATATTCATAAACAGGTGCACATGTATTCACACAAAAATGAATAAATGTAATGATTTTTTTAATAAAAATGAAATATCTGATCTCACCAACATCTTTGATGTCACACTTGGTTATACTACGAGGAACACAAACTTTGATGTGAATGAGTGCACACTGACTTCAAAGATCTGGACTCTGAACAGAGAAGTTTAGAACTATCTTTTCTTGTAACAGAAAAAAAACAAACACGGAATTAAATCATAAATACTATTTAAATAAGCATAAAAATAGGAAATAAGCAGAAATTATTGATTAATATTTTAATTTCAAGCCATTACTTTTTCTTTGGAACACATAAAATGATGGTGCATTGCACAACCAATGACATCATAGATTTGAACAACTATTAATAGTCCATTGTTTTCTCAATAATACTCTACAAGATTCTAAATTTTCATCCAATTTTAACATTCTTGCGTGTAATCACCCTAAAATCTAACACATTAAAGTAAGCATTATTTAAAACCCTTCATTAACACATTCAGTTTAAAGGATGGTGACTGAAACACATTCAGATATTTTAACCCACAGTGTGAAATTGTCTGTTCCTTGCGGTTAACAATACTGTTTGCTTCCTTGCTTTTGATGTTGGGCTCTTCTGAAGAACAATGACTTCTCCTTAAATTATCTTCAATATCTAGTATATATACTGTATGCTTTATATTTTAAGCTAAATCATGAAAGAGAATAATTTGCCTCTTTTGTAGGGTGCTGGTATCAGTCTATGTGCTCAGCAAGTGGTCAGCGTCGTGGTGATCTGCCCTGCACATTCCCAGGAGGATAGAACAATGAATTTCCCTTTTGTTATCTGTCTCATCTGTTATCATTGTCCATTTTTGTAGGTGGAATCCGCTGCCCCAACAGCAGTGCTTTGCAAGAGGTGCGCAGCTGCAATGAGCATCCCTGCACTGTGTACCACTGGCAAACTGGTCCCTGGGGTCAGTGTATAGAGGACACATCAGGGTCATCCTTCAATACGACTACTACGTGGAACGGGGAGGCCTCATGTTCTGTGGGCATGCAGACACGAAAAGTCATCTGTGTGCGAGTCAACGTGGGCCAAGTGGGACCCAAGAAGTAAGGCCTTTGGTATATCTGCAGTAAATCCTGTGGTCAGCCATGCGGAGGATTGGCTTGGGCTTTACTTGCTTCACTAAATGGAGTTTTTTGATGCTTGCCATTCCTCTCCTCAAGAGAAGATTTGTTTGTTTTCAGTGTCAGGTGCTGATAAAGCTGTAACTATTTCTAACTCTTGTACCTGGGACCCATAAGTTCTATAGGAACCTTTCTACCTGGTTCCCACTTTCAACTCTATTGCAACACAGTCTGCTTTTATTAAGCTATTGAGGCAGAGAAAGAAGTCTTGCTCTAGGCTTGGCTGATCAATAATGACCGTATACAAAGTCCTAGCAGTGGAGGTCATCCATGACCTCCTGTATATCCCTAGGCTTGGAGGCTGACAATCTATTTAATTGAGTAGAAGTCATCTTTCATTTCACCTAGAAAAATACTGCATCACTAGTAATAAGGCCAACTTATATTTTTCAGTGGTAAGATGAGTAACCACTTAATTCCAACAAAGAGCCTTGGCATAAGACAGATGTTGTGATAAAGTAGAAAACATATCAGCTTTTTATGGGTTAAGAAGATGGTAACAACAAAGGAAACAATTTGCTAGTGGGAAGGACAAAAAACAGACTAGAGGTGTTAAGGGTATCTTGTGACAACTTTAAGCAAAACCAAGTGATGTCATGAAGGAAAAATCAAGTGAATTTTCTAAAAAAAAAAAATTACAAATGTTCCTTTGAGTGGGAACATCCCATTTACTTTCTGAAACAGAATAATGTTTT
This sequence comes from Microtus ochrogaster, assembly GCF_000317375.1. Lineage (NCBI taxonomy): Eukaryota > Metazoa > Chordata > Mammalia > Rodentia > Cricetidae > Microtus > Microtus ochrogaster. Next base: position 7,723,264 of record NC_022035.1, on the reverse strand, counting down.
TAGTGACTCAAATGTCCTTAGCCATATGGAATGTGGACAGCACAACCAACATGTTTTACATAGGTGTAACTGTGGTCTTGTGTTTCCTAATTATCAGCCAGGTGGCTTTGGTTGTCAAAGCTATGGAAAGGGATAGATAATAATAAAAAAAAAACCCTGATGTAGTTATTCAATAAACATTAGAAATTACTGTTTTAAGAATACAAGATATTTCTTCAGCTTTTTGCTATCAGTGACTTTAGCTTTTAGGAAAATTTGTAGGTGTATGAAAAGCATTCAAGTTACTCTTTCTTCCTCCCATCTCTTTTTTTCCCCATCCCTATTATGCCCCCTTCTCCTTATCTGTCCCTTATCCAGTTTCATGATTTTGGTTTTGTTCTATGACATTTTCCAAGAGGATGAGAGCAATTGATCTCATATATGGAAATAAATCAGAGTCCTATTGTATACTTTTATCTGGCTAGCATTCTGGATATTGAAGATATTTAGCACCATAGTCTAGTTATATTTATCATTTCAAATTTGAAAATATATTAGAAAATAAGTGACAAAGAGGTATACATAAACTGAGAAACTCTACACACTTCCTATGGTAGACTCAAACTAGTATGTTAATGGGAACTACACTAAGGTTGTTCTTAATCTCACTCAGGAAATTAATTTGCAGTATATTAAAATGCAATGGTGATAGCAGCAGCAGGGGTGAAAGTCCCAAGTCTGGCAGAGCCTGATTCTGGCTGGGATGAGAACGGAGACAGAATGCTCACTAGACCAGACAGGATGAACAATAGTATACTGATTTGCAAATGGCTTCCTCTATCTTTCGAAGATTGCAAATTAGAGCTACTACAAAAGAAAATACTGTTCTGGGATGAGGCATGTACATGTGAAAGGATCTCTGTGTGATAGAACCCACTGAATCCAGCGTCATGAGATCATTTAATGAGAAGGGTGTACTGATGCTTCAAATCAGACCACCACCGTAATCGTAAAAGCTTATATGCCCTACAGCTGTCTTTCAATGTCCTGGATATGCCCATGGTTTTGTTGAGTCATGTAGAGTTCCTTTGCCCTTAAAACTGTAGAAAATTAAGCCAAGTCAGTGAGTCCAAAAGAAAATGCTATTGCCCTTCTCCCTAAATGCTAGGTTAAATTCAATGAACACTTTCCAATACCAGTCATTTGAAACAAAAATGCAAATAGATGCCTTGTTTTAAACTCTTCTTAATAAAATAAATTACTGAGAGATGGCAAAATCAATATTATTGATCTTATCTATCCTCCCAAGTAACAAACTTCAACTCCTATCCCATCTGTTTAATTTGACCTTGAATAAGACTAGGAGGAGGGAGGAATCAATTCTTTGATTTAAACCACAAATGCTAAATACAAACAGTTCCAGGGAAAAGAAGCATGTTGACTAAAGCAATTGCCTCACCAAAGGAAGTCAGAATTCAGTTTATTGGATGAATCTAGGCTGGATAATTTATCTTCGTGTATTCGCTTAATGACTTCATTGTTGGTAATTTTTCTCTCCACAGTTAGCCCAGTATCTTGCTGTGGCTATTTCCAAACTAAACTAATATATAGAGGGTCAGTGATAACATTGTAAATTCCATTGATTTATTTAAGGTTACATATTTGAAGAGCATGCAATTGAGTAATGGCCTCCCATTGTTAAAGTTATAAAATGCCTTATTGAAAAGAATTGCTTTCAATAAGAATTATTGACCAGTAGCTCTATAATACCAAAAGAATTCTTTAGATTATATGTTGTATTTTGTCATAAGATGTTTTCAAGTAAAATTATCATTCTAGTCTTATAAATATCGAAAGCATAAAAGACATAAATTTATGATTCATACTTAAACATTCTCTGCCCAACATTTTTAAAGAGTCATAACAATTAGGAAAATCCAAGTTTATTCTCAACTAAGCTGGAAGGTTATTGGCATGTAAAATCTTAAATATTTTTAAAAATCGACTTCCAAATAAACCTGAATCTTTAAAGTAAGAGGACACATTTTTATAATAGTAAAGAGCATTATATTTATGTGTGAGAAAGAACATGTAGGCAAATAGTTATAGGAAATAATCAGCAAAATGCTATAAAGAAATTATTGGAAAAAATAGTGTTAATTATTGTTTCTCACTATTTACTCTTTAAAGGTGACTAATACAGAACTGGGCATGACACACACACCTTTAACCCCAGCACTCGGGAAGCAGAGACAGGTGGATCTCTCTGTGTTTGAGGCCAGCCTTGTCTTCAAAGTGATTCCCAGGCCAGCCAGGGCTGTGCAGTGGAACCCTATCTCAAAAAACAGACAGAAAAAAATAGAAAAAAAAGGAAGGAAGGAAAAAAGGAAGGAAAAAGGAAGGAAGGAAGGAAGGAAGGAAGGAAGGAAGGAAGGAAGGAAGGAAGGGAAGAGGGAAGGAAGCAAGGAAGGAAGGAAGGAAGGAAGGAAGGAAGGAAGGAAG
>NC_022035.1:7697725-7720683 GCF_000317375.1 Microtus ochrogaster | reverse complement strand
AGGGAGGGAAAGAAGGAAGGAAAGAAGGAAGGAAGGAAGGAAGGAAGGAAGGAAGGAAGGAAGGAAGGAAGGAAGAAAGTTAGTTTGATGACCTATGTTCAATCAGAGAACCAGCATCCAAGCACTGGCACATGTCAATACCCACCCACACACATTCTATTCACACACATGCATACATACATATGATAGTAATAATAATAACTATTATTATTATTATTTAAAAAATACTGTCATAATGTTTTTTGTCCTATTATCATGAAATATTTAGCTACAGATTAAAAAAAAATGTCCTAATATTGATAATTTGAATTCTTACAAATCTTTTATTGTACATACTGGATAATACATGTTTACTAGTGGAGAGATCATCCTAAAGGGAAAGATATAGTAGTTATATTTCTTCTAGATAGTGTGAATGTCATTAAGGATTCGTATTTGCCTCTGTAGCCTTGTCCAAGTAAGGTTGAAGTGAATAAATGTGCCTGTTAAAAGCAGCCATGAATCCCAAGAAAAAGAGACTGGTGGCTGCGACTCGTACAGCAACGAAAACTGGTAGGAAATTAAAATAATTGGCTTTGTGGATTGTTAAGGACTGAATCATGTTTTTGTTTGTTCTAGGTGTCCTGAAAGCCTTCGGCCCGAAACAGTGAGGCCTTGCTTGCTTCCCTGTAGGAAGGATTGTATCGTGACCCCATATAGTGACTGGACACCATGTCCCTCTTCATGCAGAGAAGGTATGGGAAATAGATTCTGAAGACTGTTTCCCCCAGGACCCTCATTCAGCAGGCATTTGACTTCTTCTGGATGAGCAATGCTGTGATTCTTGCACAGGGCCTTGTCCTAGCTTTTCATGAATGTCAAAACATTTGGGTTTCTTCCTGGAAATAATACCATGCTAGAGTACCTGGTAGGCAGTAAATTTAATGCCAGAGTATGCCTCGGATTTTTATTGTATGCAGCAAATCGAAATGATTCTAAATTTTATTAATATGTCTTATCTTTCATTAATCATGAGAGAATGTATACTGCTCTTGTGAATTTTTAAGAGAGTCTCCAATGGCCCAGTAGATATGGCTTCTAAACTTACTGGCAAGAAATAGCCTGAGACCAGGTTTACTGTGGACTCTATTATGTGGCCCAAAGATGGGAATAAAGCAAAGATAAAAGCGACCAAGCTGACTCCCTGCCAATACTTAATGTGCCGTGAGGCATTTCCAGGATGAGTGTTTCTTTCCTGCGAGGTTTGGTTTTGCTTTTGTTACTTGCAAAAACTCTTTTTTATCATGGTCAGTCCCCTGATAAATCTTTCTTTGCCCTTCAGGACATGGACTTTTAGCGTTCCCGCTGAGAGAAATTTTCACACCTTCCATGTCACTTACACAGTAACAGCAAATTTTCTCTCAGTGTGGCAGACAAAATTGCCTTCTATTTACTCATTTTCTCTCTCAACCTGTGCGTTGTCTTTATGTTTTCTTTGTGTTTAAGCTTCTTGACTCTCACTGGAGATTTGCAATTAAGAGTTAATTTCCAGTTTAATGATGATTTTAACTTGCTAAATTTTATTTTAAACCACTCAATTTTCTGAATGTTTAATTGTTTTTGCAGATGGTCATTGTGCAGAGGTGAAGCACAAGTTTGGGGAATTTTTGCTTATGAGATATAACCTCAGTCTGTTGAGCAGGCAGGCGTGGTACTTAAAGTCTTTGTTCCTCTGTGTCAGTTTCTGGGATCAGACGTGCATACACCACATATAGAATGTTTGCTTTTATGTTTTATAGCATACTATTAAGTCTCATATAAAACTAAACTCCTAGTGGAACAAAAAGATTTTTTTCAATGTCTTTTAAACTTCTCAGTAGCTTTAGTAGAGGAAGGGTTACTGCCATTAGTTTGCTTTTCTGTTTTTGAAACAGATTCTCTCAGTGCAGGTGAGGATATATAGCACCATACCATTTTTGTTAGTGTTCTGTTGAAGACCAAGCCAATAGCTACTCCACTAAGTGAGCTATAACCCCAGTTCACATTAGCTTTTGTGAAATTATTAATGGTTTAATAAATGTTAATTTAACTAAAAAGAAAAGAAAATGTTAATGACATGAATTTTCTAAAAAGCTATGGCATTTTCTGGTTTTTAAAATAGAGTTTATTATCTTATTTATTTATTTTCCTTAAAGACCTATAAAATATAGTTATAGTTTCTTGGTCATAATCAATTACCATACTTTGCTGTAAGCTGCGATCTCTGAAGTATGTGGTTCTGTTCATCACTTCAGTGATAAAGATTATATATTACATTGTATCACATCACATTATGTTACATTACATTAGATCATATTACATGTGAAACCTTGTAGGGTTTTTTGTTGTTGTTTTGGCTCAGGTTTTGGTTTAGTCTATAATAATTACAAAATCTTATAGGGTGGACACAGCACATTTGCATGTGGTCACTATGTGGCAAATGCTTTAGTTTGGTGGATTGGAAGCAATTTTTCTAAGAAACTTCTGGGAAACACATTTATATCATAATAGAATAAAACTCCTTTAGAAAATTTTAACTGAATCTTATTATCAGTTCCCTAATATGTTTATTATTTTAATACTTCATTAAAGACAATCATTCGTTCACTCTAAAATGCTTTTTAATTAGCTACAATGTGTCAAGCTTGATCACAGTCAACAAGGTGATATCCTATAGATATCTCTTAATTTGTGTAAATAAAGCATCATCACTGAGTGTGAGGGTCAGTGAAATAAAAACAGGGTAAAGAAGAGCAGTAACTTCACTTTGGAAAATGACAAAATAAGCACACTAATATTCTATGGTAGAATGTATAGGCAATATCAAATTTTCATTTAGCCTTTCACTTATAGAGAAATTCCTCAACACACTGCAAGTGTAACTTAACTCATATGCAGCAAGCAGAATGTGCAGAAATTAAAAAAAATAATTGTCTTTGAGCAAAATCTGTGAAAAAGGAGAAGGAGACGGAGCATGAAGGACGATTATGGGCATTTATAATAATAACGGTTACATTGAAATAGAAATGAGGCAATAAATGCAGCTTTAGAGCACAACAAAATACCAGGAAAAGTTCATATTGGTCCATATTGAATCTGAAGAATTTTAGTAAGATTAAATAATTAGATGACCTATCAAGTAGGGCAAATGGTCAGCATACAAAATATTTAAAAATAAAAATATGCAAGTACTGATGGTTATAACACTAAAGTCTTAACAGAACACTGCATAACCAATACAAGATAAAAGAGAAGTCCATGAGATGCATGAAAGTATAATTTTGAATGCAGTGTCGAGAGTGGAATAAACTTGCTGTTTTCAAAGAAATGAAACAGGTAGAAAGAGAGGATTATAGCAAAGGTTATAACGAAGTAACTAATTAATAAAGATTCTTAAAGTGACTGCCACAAGGTAGATAGACGGTGAAACTAATGTCAGAAGGTTGGGAGGCTTGAGGATTTTTTTTTTTTTTGGCTTGAGGATTTTTAAAGATAGAAGGAAGGAGAAAGAATGAGAAATAGGTAAATGGAACTATGTGGTGTCTATTAAAAGAAGTTAGAAAATTTCAGTGAATAACTGAAGAGGAGAGATTGGGTATTCCAAATGAATGTGTAAATAAAAACATCAGAGGTGGTAAAGAATAAAAGGTTCTAATAAGTTATGCCTCTGGACAGTGCCGTGGATCTGAATGATAATGAAGGAACACTTGGGTGCTGATTTGGTATAATGTGAGGTAAAATGGGTTGAGTTGGATTGATCACTTGGTCATATATAGGTGACTGTTAGAAGTTAAAACTCAGGTTGCCACTAGGTGACAGTTCTCTCCTGGATCTGACATGAGACTCCTCTGTGCAGGAACACCAGTTCAGGATCTTGCTGACATAGAAATAAGAGGTGTGAACTAAGGGAGGGATGGAAGGAGGTAAAGTAATCCCTCTTCAGTTGTTAACCAAATGATCAGATGTTTTAATTTACATACTCTTTTTAGAAATGTTAAATGTTGGTCCTAAGCATAAACCAAAATAAAACAAATATTCAAAATGATAGAATGGTGGAACTAAGCAGTGAATGGGGAGGGTAGGAAGGCGAACCAAGAAAAAGAGAAACTCAAAATTAATGTTTGTTCATGTAATGGAGAGGAAAATTAGATCTGAGTTTCCAGTGACCAAAATGAAGAATAGAAGCCTAATGGATTCTGAAAAATATCCAGAGAAATGAAAATACCCCTAGCTCTGGATTGTCAGAGGCGTTTATCACCTGAACTTGAAGCGAGAAATCATTTGAACAATATAATAAATAGAGAAACATCGGTAACAAATTTCTACTGACATTTCGTAGATCTCTGAACATAGCTTATTAAATATGTAAAATCCAGAGTCAGTATTCAAATTTATGTTGCTACAATAAAAAGTTCACAGCAGTGCTCCCAAATACTTCAATTCCTAGTCACCAGTAATTCCAGTCCCCAATTCCCTACTCCATTAACTATAGTATTCCAATTATTCATTAACGTAATTACCATGGCTATAAACATGATTCACACACAATGGGAACAATCCTAACAATTTACAGTAATCTAGAATGTTAAATTGGAACAAGGTGCACATAACCATCTATTCAGTACACTCTGTGCTCTTCCGTTCCACGACCATTCTTCACAAGCTCCTGGAATGCTTTGAAAACAGACTCTTAAACCCTGCTATCAGAAATGTTGACTTAGTACATATGGTTTGGGCTCAGCTATCTGCTATTATTCTTACTGTTTCTATAGGGCTTATTCAGAAGAGTTATTCAGAAATCACAGCTCTTCTGTCTGGCTTAGGAGTCCTCTCTAGGCTTGACGGCCATTGTTTGCCCACCACTGTGTTAAGGAATATCTTGAGTTCATGAAAAAGGGTTCTGTTGTATGAAAATTTTCACTTTCAAATCATTTTATCTTTTAACCACAATAACTTTTGAAATGTTTTATTTTCTTTCCATTTGAGCTTCAGTTGTTAAGACCCCACTGTTCCTGTAGACTGTGTATGAAATATTTAAAAATCTTGCAAAATAGTCTAAACATATCAGGAATTATATTATCTCCATATAGAATTCTATACAGAATTTTTTCCAAGTGAAATTTTACCATACAACGACTCACCCTTAAAAAAATGTGTGTATTGAAAGTTGAAATATAGTTCATCGAAGCTGATTAACTGTATATCTCTACTTAAAATCTAAAAAGCAAATTTGAACATTCTTTAATCAGTAATACATTTATACTGACAGACTGTTATCTTTCTTGAAGGTAAAGCCCCCAGACCCATTTTTTAGAAATCATTTGGAGTTATTTATTTAAAGTAATTGCTGCTATTTTTGACAGTTCCCTAAAAATTGTCTTTCTCTAGGAAACTTCTTTTACTTCTCTACATATGGAGCGTGATGCTCAGAGTGTGGCCTGAATTGAAGCTCTTGGGCTGCTTAGAATGAATAATAAGTAGTTGGAATACTTTATAAGTCATGAGTTTCAAATTAAGAGAGTAACAACAAAATAACCTTATAACATTGAATATACCCTCCTAAGGAAGATTCACAGCAATTGTATGAGTCCCATGTGGCAAACATGGCTACATGAGATGACATGAAAATAAACTTACAGTAAGGGGAAGGATTTAATTAGGTCTGTCATATTTCTCAAGGGGATAAGAAATACGAAATGACAATTACTTTGCAAACTGCACAATAGAAAGACTGGCTGAATGTGGAAGAGTTTCTCTTTATTCTTTACATTTTAAAATATAAACCGATTGGGCTTTGGATATAAGTGGTCTGTAAAAGAGACAATTAGTAAATGGTTAGATGAAATAAGCCCTTTCATTTAGCCATGTCACAGCACATGTCCCTAGAGTGAGGGGAATTTCTTCAACACCATCTGCTGCTGAGAGATTCTGCTATGCGCAATGTGTAGAGGCTGAAGCATTGCTTCCTTTCAGGGAACTCTGGAACCAGAAAGCAGTCTCGACATCGGGTCATCATTCAGCTGCCAACCAATGGAGGCCGGGACTGCTCAGACCCTTTGTATGAAGAGAAGGCTTGCGAGGCACCTCCCACGTGTCACAGCTACAGGTAAAGGTGAAAAGGATGTACATGGTGCACTGGGTAATTCCCGATTACATCGTTCAAGCTGGTATTCTTTTTACCAGCTCGGTAGGTGTACATTGCTCAAGCAACCATCCCTCACCTGTATTTCAGAGAACCTCTCCATTTCTGATGTTACCTCTCTGAAGGCAAAACTATGTGTCAATTTCCAACTGTTTAGGTACCTCTCGTAGGTGAGAAGAACATCTTATATTGATATAAATTATAAGAAATGCATAAAAGAGTTTATAGTTACAAGATACATGTTCCTTAGGAAGGGACTTCTTTGTCACTGGGGAATAATAACCAAGATTGTCTCTCTTGTCTCCAAAGAGCCCCTGTTTCTCATAACTGTGAGCACTGAGGCTCAGGAAATGAAATTGTTCTACTGAAATGCTAGGGAGAAGTCTGTTCTATTCATCTATTAGCAATTCTAGGAAAGCTGAAGTCACTAACACTGCGCATAACCTGAAATTTTTATTACAGGAACCTGGCCTCCTTGACATTAAGACCGAAACTTTCTTGTTGAACCTTGCTGAAGAGTGTCATTGCAGTCCCGACGAAACACTATATACTATGGCACTAACTCAAGAAATGTTTGATCACAACATGATAACTAAGTGGTGATTAGTGGCAAATTGCCGTATTCATACATGTATCACTAATTCAGAGGTGATAAATGTCATTATTATGTATTTACATTAGGAACATTACTGACTGCTTTTCCAACGTATTTATTTTTGGAATTTGCTTTCAGTAGGGGATATTTACAGTGATCATCCAAAGTTCACTGACTCAATGGAATGCAACACTTGTGATGCCAGCTGGGGCATCTCTTGGAAGTATAAATAAGAAGTTCAAATGCTTCCTGTCACTCTGTGAAGTTTGCTTCTACAGAACTTGCTAATAATATAGTCTTGTCTGTAGTGCCATAAAAAGAATTTTGTATTTAATGTTGCCTTTAGAAGGGGTTAGTGAGTAGCTAAATTAAACCTAGGTAAAAAATGAACATGGATAAATAGCCTGCTTTTTGTTAACACATTATCTCTGTGATTTGCCTGCCATTTTGCTTCTTCTCACTGAGATTTTATTCTCCTCCTGTAGGTGGAAGACTCACAAATGGCGCAGGTGCCAGTTAGTCCCTTGGAGCATTCAACAGGATGTCCCTGGAGCTCAGGAAGGCTGCGGGCCTGGACGGCAGGCAAGAGGTGGGCGAATGCACACAAGGGTCGATTTGCTTCGCACTTCTTCATCATTTTATCTTGTATCTCCCCCACCACTGCCTTGTTGCATTTTGCTTTGATATCAGGTTTGGCATACAGAGCAAAGCAGATACGAACAGCTTTACACTAATCTACAAAACACTAAGAAACAGAAACTTAGCTTTTGAAATTTTGTTCTTCGGAATGAACACATAACGGTTGAGTTCTTCCCTCGTCAATAGGTGGAAGAAAATCTGGTGCAGGTTTTGGTTATGGCATAATGATATAACTAAGCATTTGTGTGTTTTTCAACAATAACAATTTATAGAACTTTATTTGAGATCTTAAAAATCACTATGATTCATACATCCTTGTTTGTACATCATACTTGTTCATTTACACAATGTAGTATAGCTGGATAGCTTTCCTGGGTTTCCTAATGGTGACAACCCTAATATCACAGAAGTTATCCATGACCCTGATGATACTGGTGCTGGCTTTTAAATTGCATATTTATTTATTCAAACTTGCCGTACAGGAAGTGCAGACTGTCTGCAATTCTACAAAACAAAGAATCCTGTAGAAGTGTGTGGTAGAAAGTTTCCAGATTTGCATTAATTAAGTGCTGGACTTTATAGGAAATAAATTTCAAGATTTGGAGTATATTGTTTATACCCATGCATGAAATAGAAAAGTTGGTGTTTAGATACTTTATTATTTTAACTTATACAGATTGTCAATCGTTAATATGTATACCAGAAATGTAACATGATATATACTTGCACATGCCTCTACCTTTCTTTAACCTCTAAAGATGTGCTTTGCTCTTTCATTTGTATTTGTTTCCTTAATGAGGATACAAAAGTTTGAAAATATAGGACAGAATTCCCATTTTTATAGACTTTACTATAAGTCTAGCCTTTACATTGAAAAAACATTCCTTTTTAATCTTGTGGGAAAAATCCTCTTAAAAATAATCTATTTTTATATAGTTCTTTTAAGAAATCTTCATTTGGAATATAAATTTTACTCTATTGTTGCTATTATTTGTAGTGCAATGCCTGCTCTACACGGTAGGTACAGTTCACAAGTCGGGCAAGGGGCTGGAGATTAAAACACACACACAGAGACACGGGTAACACCAAGAATGCCCTCTTTATTGTGTTCCAGGGCAGCTTTTATAGGGTCTCCTTGACTAATGGCCACACCCTCTCAGCTGCAAGACCCTCAGAAACCACTCCCCTGCCATCAGGAACTCCTGAGGGTCTCATGCTCAGAGCAGCTGCAAAGCAAGTTCTTTACTCAGGCAAGGAGGTAGGGTTACAGGAAATTCAGGGTCTAAGGGTCCACAGTCCCTAATAATTATTGACATGGTGACATTTAGGATTTAATTTTACTTGAATAGCTTCTATTAAGTCCTTTCTGCTGTGGGGAATGTTGTCTATGATATCCCAGGAGCTAACATGATGTTCTGATCCTTTGTGTCTCAAGCAGTGAGTTGGGCAACACAGACCATCTCATACTGATAGTGAAAAGTACAGAAATATTGAAAATTGAAGTAAGGTGCTGACTGTCCCGCAGAGGATGAGAACAGGTTCTGGCAAATGTGCAGATTAAAAGCTCTAGGTTTGTAGTCCAGGTACATTTATTTACCTGAAGACAGAGAGTAGTTCTCTGATGGGGTGAATCTTTCTTTGGCTGGTGTGTGTGTGTGTGTGTGTGTGTGTGTGTGTGTGTGTGTGTGTGTGTGTGTGTAATACTAGCAGGGACTTGTCCATTCCTTGAGACAGCCTGGGACTATCCAAGTGATGGCCTTCCTTGGTTGCTAGGTCACACAGTTCTAATCCTATCTTTCAGTCTCATCTCTGTCATAAACCTTAGATGAAAAAAGCTCGGAGTAGAGCTATATTGAACTAAGTTACCCTTCCCACTGTAAATTATTTTTCAAAACAATTTAGAAGACCAAAGGCTTATCATTTGCTGACCACTCTCCCTTTAAACCAAGTGTGAATTCATGTACATGTCTAGTTCCACACAGAGTTGCTAATGATCAAGGACAGGGTTAGTTTGGAAGTCAAGATATACAAGTTTCATTTCCAATTCTAGTACAAATGCAAAGTGGGATTTCCTCATCTAGTCCTTCTATGTGGAACAGAAAAACTCTGGTCCAAATGTAGGATTATTTCCATTTTAATATATAACCACACACAAATAGTTCTCAAAGATCAATGGTCAGAATATGAAAAGTATATTTTATAGAATACCACTAGAGGAAATGTTGGATATAATTATGCAGGCTTGTTTTGTGTCAACTTGACAGAGCTAGAGGCACCTGAGAGGAGGGAGCCCCAGTTGTCTCCACAGACAGGCATGAGGTACATTTTCTTAACTAGTTATTGATATAGGACGGCCCAACTCATTGTGTGTGGTGCCGTCCTGGGCTGATGGTCCAGTGTTCAATAAGAAAGTGGGCTGAGCAAGCCTTGAGCACATGATCATTGCTTCATGCCTTCTGCATCACTTCCTCTCTACACATTCCTGCTATCTTTCGGTTCCTGTCCTGACTTCTATCAACGATAAGGAATATGAAATCGTAATACAAATAAACCCTTTCCTTCTAAAGTTGGTTTTAGCCATGGTGCCCAATAAAAGTAATAGTAGCCATAACCAAGACAATGATGAAAGTGGTACACATGTGAAATGGCTTCATAATTCAAAACTGTGCTATTGAAAGCAATACAAACTTGAGTGATTCGCTTCCTCCCTTTAAAGATAAACACAAAAGCCTTGTAGAACTGGGCCCACATTGTCTTCGTTAAAAGATAATTCCTTCCCCTTCCTGTCAATTCATAACCCTGATGACTGTGCACAGGATATCACAGGGCACAGCAGCCACAGTATGAACAAGGACATCTTGCTGTTTTGACACACGGTCTGTACAGAAGCTGATTTCTTCTGGTGTTTATTGATGTTAGCATTTCTAAATCTCATAGACTCTGTTGTTTTCTGGTCCTAGTGAATACTTCTTAATATCTAATACACTTACCCACTTTCTCTGGGAAAAGGGAAGTTGTCTATGGCTTCCTCAATGTCACTTTCTTTCGACTATTGAAGATTCATTTGTTGACTTCCTGTTTGATGGCTCTTCCTCCCCCAGTCTTTAGGCAATGCTTTCTAGTCTTGGTGCAGCCCCCACACTGCTCACTCTGCCCCAGAAATCTTATGCATTTCAGGAAATCTAGGAGGACAAATTTGCATTATAGTAACTGGTTTGTGTGTAGTTCACTTTAGGATAACAACTTTCATGAAAACAAACTTCTTGTCTTTATTATTACACACCATGGAGATTTCTTTTTCTTGCCTATGATGCTATGGATATGAGAATGAAGGAACTATCTTTTGTTCTTGGAAAGAAAGAAATGTGTTCTTATGTTGATGGCCATGGTTTATTCAAAAACTGTGAGTGATTAGTTTGCCAATGTCTCAGTGTCTTTATCATTGACATCATATGGTAACGGGGCAAGATCAAATGAAAGAAAATGTTTTCCTTTAGTTATTGAAGTAATCATGTTGTATTAATTAAGTCATCAAGGTACATAGAATGGGAAGGTCTGGTGTTGCCTAGTTTGTCAGACTTCCTCTTCTAGCCATACATTCATTTGTGGCTGCATTAAGGAGGCTGTGCAGAAAAAAAAAGCATGGGTGTTGAAAAAAGGCTGGGGAGATTGAAAGGAAGGAGCTAGCGTTTCTTAGGGAAATGAGATCATTTACTTTCACCCAACAAATAGGATGTAGACACTAAAAGCAATTGATTGCAAATCGGATCATTTGAAGTTGAAGGAGCAGGAAAGACTTAAAGCACAGGCTTCCACTTGACTTGTCTCATCTACCTAGAGTAAGCAGAAAGGAGAGAGGAATGAGCAAAGTGATCGGTTCTATAATATGAAATGTAATTAATAAGCTCATTGAAAAGTGGGTAGGTTGAGGCCACAGATATGTGACCTGAAGCCTGGAAAGATTTTTGCGGAGACCTATAAATGTCAGGATCAGTGTTTGAGACTGTGTTCAATAAGTGAGAAGACAAGGCCTGATAAAAGCAACGTTTTATCTGTCAGCATGTGCAGGATAAATCAGAATGTCAAAACACTTGGGTTCAGCTTCCGGCTAAGATACTGTTGGAACAATAAAAGGCTGAAGTACCAGAGGTTCAGATGAGAGCCACAGTGTGAAAATGTACAGAAATAAAGAGATATTGGATTTAAAATAGTGAAGATGTTTGTATGACTTCATGACAGAAAACAGAATGGGTAGTAGAAATAAGAATTAAAGTTGAACCTTGTACTCCCTAACTCCAATATTTTCAACTTCATATTATTTACGTTGGTGGAAACTTTTAATTCTGAATGCAGAGCTAATTTGGAAGGCTATAATTTGTATGATTTATATAGTAGAGTCACCAAGTACAAAGTGCCAAATCTAAGGTTGAAAGGGATATGTAACTGCAAAGGTGACATAAATGGTAGGTGGTTATTTGATCAACATTTCATAAAATGGCTTGCTGTACTAAAAAAAATAATTCACATCTCTCCAAGATGTCATATGTTTTTATATTAAAATATGGTAATAATATTTTTCCAATAGTATATTTCCTTTTTTCTCCAGCCTACACACATTCCAAGGTTCTTTAGTTATTTCTTTTAGTCTAAAGAATCTAGATTAAAATTAATATTTCTATAATTTAGTACTTTAGATTAGCATTTCATTCTTTACATCAAAAATCAATTATATGAATTAAAATATAGCCACTACTATTAAACACCGTGCTAGAACTCTAAAAATAGATATATTTATTTTATGGCATTTATCAAATGATTTGCCTAAACTATGGACTGTCAACCAAATCCAGCCCACAACCTGTTTCTTTGTAGTTAGCATTTTATTGGAATACAGTCAAGCCCATTTTTTATGCAATATCTTTGGCTGCTTTTAAGATATGTGGCAAAGTTGAGTAGCTACAAGAAACAATATATTTCAGAAAACAAAAATCATTTACTATCTCAGATTTACAGAAAAAATTATTTGTCCCAATGTAAATGAGAAGCAAATCACTGATATAGTCACAACTTCTATTAGTACTGCAATCATTAGCATCAGATAGTTCTATCTTGTCCTTAGCTCAAATTTCGTAATTATGGCCATCAGTGAAGACACCCACTTAATGTTACTAGAAAGGAAGGCTCCAAAATCTATTATACTAATAAAATTCCTCCCTTTAGAATTCAATAGCTGTATTCTCTAGGAAATATGAGAATACAGTGGTGGCTTCCTGAACTCCAACAGTAATGTTTTAAAGGGAAAAATAATTAAAGATAAGACTTGAAAATTCAAAGAATGTGGAAGAAAAGAACCAGAAACAGTTCTAGGTTTTTGCAATTCTTCTCTCTAATGATGAATCATATTACAGCTAGATGTTAATTTCTGGCTTATCCGTGATGTATTGCATAGAGAATAGCAAAAGTATTTGTTTTGTGTAATAAATAAACACATCACAGCACATCACTTTCTAGGTCCTGTTATGGTTCAGTTTTTCTCAGAAGACATGAGCTTTCACATCACTAGAAAAGTATAACAGATTACATTAATAGATTCTCTCCTATATTCCATGGCAGCTTTGGACAGAAACTTTCTTTAAACATAATATGTGCTCCTATAGAAATCTAATAGTCTTTTGTAAAATAAATACACAATCAGTGATGTGCTGTGGTTACTATAACAATATACCACAAGTTCAAAGTGCTAAGCAGCCCTTTGTGAACAGATCTGACCCTGATTACCTACCCAAGTTTTCATCTCATGACTCCATTACATTGGGAGTAGAGCCCCAATCTATGAAGTTTTGAGAAACACAGCTCAGGCCATATCATCAACACCTTAAACTTCCTATCACGACACAAGGGTCTACAAGTCTGTTGAACTTAACTTTCTCAAAGAACTGTATGAACAGGGTGACACCAGTCCCTAAAGCCAATATAAATTCCTGAATAGTATTCAATATAATAACAGTTACATAAACAAGCATTTGTTAAATACATGCCACACAACTCATGTTGCTTCATGTTATTTGCCAGTTGAGAGAATAAAAATATCTAGATAATTTCATATAGTATGAAATATTTCTAAAACATACATGATTTGAGCTTCAAGGCAAATTAGCAGTGCACATATTATTATTGGATAAGCACAGCAGTGTCAGAAACTTTGGAGGAAAAGAGCAGCGATAACTATTTCCATACACCACTGAAAGAGGAAATTCCATTTAAACACAGGAAGACTCAAGAAAAGAGCATGATGGAAAATCTATACACTTAAGGGCAGAGTATTAGTTGGTTTCTCTGGGGCTTCTCCAAATGCATTTGAGGCAGACAGACATGCCTCAGGGACTGGAAGAGCAGGGGAAAAAGAATGGATTATTTTTTCAACTAAAATCTAAAACAAAAAATAAACAGAAGTAGTGAATTAGCTAATGGGCTTAAAAACAAAAAAAGAAAAGAGATTTTAAAGAAATGATCACAAAAAAGAGATTTTAAAGAAATGATCACCAAGATTTGGTGATGTTAAAATTTCGATTCATACTGCTCACGTCATTTGTTACGTTAACATGCCATAGAGCTGCAGCCTGTGCTGTCTGTCCCTCTATTCACCCTACTGCTCTCCAGATGCTGTTTAGAAGATGAAGTCACTGCTTTACCAGGTGAATACATTGTTAAATCATAGTCATATTTAAGGGTAAAGTTATCGCTGGACTTGCATTAGAAATAAGACATGGGGCTCATAACTATGATAATTTTGGTCAGCCCACACCCATGCCTTCTGCTCCTGACTGCATGACAAATCCTCAAATTTCTCCACCAATTAATTCCAAAGTCCTCACATCCCTCAGATCAACCAGCACTAGCTCTTAGCCAGCATGTAGCCAGTGTCAATACAGAAACCAAAGTTTTGGATTTGTAGTTCTCCATGTCTTGTTTCACCAGCCATCAGAGTGGATGTGGTGGCCTAGGTTACAGTGAGATTATTTGGCATCCAAAGTGAGAAGATCACAGAACAGCTGATTGTCTGTCTGCATCCAAGCTAGACTGAGCAAGGGCCTATAGATAATAATCAGTGGCTAGAAAACAAAGTTATGGGATACTAGAAAAGATCAAAGGCCCAGGTCAGACTTCTCTTCAAAACCATCAGAGAGATTAGTCTTTGGAGACCAATGGATTCTACAAAACCAGAAAGTTTGAGGAACATTCAGTACTACTATTCCTTATGGTTGGATGATCTCAGTAGAGTACTGGTATACCTGGTCGACATACATTAGGTCAAAGGACTGGACCAGGCTGGGGATTCAGAGTCCAGACATGAAAAGAAAGCTGAAGGCTAAGCCCTCTTACCCTTACTGGGGCTGAGAGGATTTCTCAGTGCCCGGACAGCAGCAGCACTATGCAAACATCTAAAATATGACTTCTTGTAGGGCCATGGATGGCAGCACAGTGTCTGAGTCAGTGAAACCACAGATCAAAGGTACAGAGACTGGAGAAGCAGGGCACCTCTGGAGAAGAGGAAGCCAAAAACGTTCAAAGGTCAATGAACATTAAAAAAAAATACTAGTAATGACCTGTTTCAGGTTGTTTTCTTATTTTTTTCTCAACAATTGTTCTAAGGAAAAGGGGCAGCTTCTGTTATTCAAATATTAGTATGAAATTCTGGACTTTGTTATTTATTATACATTAGTGAAAGAGCATGGTACAAAAGTAATAAAAATTAGATATAAATCTTTCATACAAATAATTTCAAAGTATTTTTAGTTCAATATCCATATTGATCCCAATGCTATCTCCTGTCAGAGATACTTTATGTAATTATAATTAAATCTAAATAATTTGTGGAATGTGAGATAAAAATATTTAACTGCACAACACATTGCTTTTTATGAAGAAATGTTCTTAAATCTTGGATTTCAATGTGTTGAGCCCTATCCTTTGCCTATGACTCTTGTCCATTTTATTCTTTCTTAAAAAAATATTTTCAGAGGTATTATTAAAGTTCAGATCAGATTACATATGTGAGTCAGTTTATTTCAGCAATACAAATTACAATATTCATTTAAAACAGAAAATATAAACAGAAAATAACTAAGTAAAAAAGAGGGAGTGTTGCTTTAAGGAAACTTATGTTAGAGTGTTTTGTTCTTTTTTATTGATTTTTATTGATTTTTATTGAGCTCTACATTCTCTCTGCTCCCCTCCCTTCCTCTCCCCTCCCCTTCAACCCTCTCCCAAGGTCCTCATGCTCCCAATTTATTCAGGAGATCTTGTCTTTTTCTACTTCCCATGTAGATTAGATTCATGTTTGTCTCTCTTAGGGTCCTCATTGTTGTCTATGTTCTCTGGGATTGTGATTTGTGGCCTAGTTTTCTTTGCTTTACGTTTAAAAACCACTTATGAGTAAGTTTTAAAACCTTCTCTGGACTGACTGTATTTATTGATTGTTTCCTAAGTTTTCTACTTTTCACTTTTATAACTCTCATTCAAAGCTTTGATAATGACTTCCATTTTCAAGTGCTTTCTCCTGATAGTCTATGAATCTCAATATCTTAGTTACCTTGGACAATCTGATTCACTCTTATATCCTTTCAAGACCGTTGTTATCAACTGTTTGCCAGTATTTGCCATTTTTCAAATAGCTGCTCATAAAATACACATGGCACCATCCCGTGACCATGCTTGCTCCTGGATATTCCACACATGACCATGCAGTTAACTAAACCTCCCAAAATCTCCTCTCCAAACTAGCTAAACTAGATCTGAGCTGCTCTTTTGGGAGATGACATTTTTTTCTAGTAAGAGGGGTGGATGTTTTCACACACATTATCTACATCAATGACATAGTGATCATTGGAAACTATTTAGGGGTAATTTTTTTAAAAGAAGTGGTTTCTTTTTCCATTCTGACAGGCTTGTGTTCACAAATTGTAATTAGAAAGTATAATTTAGCAACTATGTTAGTGAAAATCTCTTTGCTACAAAGAAAGACCAGGATCATTATATCTACCTAGGAAACAACTGGGAAGCTCTTGCATTATTTATAGGCTGGATCTAAGCACAATTAGGTCTCTTGGTAACAAGCTCTTATTCATGCTAAGCCTTTTCTGTTTCATTTTTTATATGGTTTCATTCCCATTGTTGCCATTTGTTCATAAAGCTATGAGAAAATAACTCATGCACTCAACTTAGCAGATGAGCATATGATGTCTGGATGTCACTATTGTGGTAGGATACAACACATTTGTACCTAACTCAATGTAATAAATAAGGTTTCACAGCCTCTTGACCTCTTTGTTACACATAATTCAGCAGTTTTCATTACATCAAGATGTAGATTCTGCTTCCTGTAATGAACTGTATTCACATTTTAGATTTAGCAATTTCTTTCACTCTGATTAGTTAAGCAAAATGACAGCACGGGCTTACATACTGCAGAGTAATACAGTCTAGTTGAATTCCCCACTTTAGTGCAACCAGAATAACAGGGGAGTTTCTACCTCTTCAAGAAAATGAAGGTGAGTAGGGATGTTTTTGTGTTGTTAGATTTGCAGACTCCAAGTTCTGTCAGTAACTTCAATCTGATACTCATATAAATGTGTACCCATCTCCCACTGCTAACAGTGCTACCTCTGTTTCCTCTCATTCCTTGAGTCTTTAATATTTTTCTATTTAAAACACAGTTTCTGTGGCTGATGGCTCATCAGTTAGGAACATGGGCTGCAGGCGCTTTTGTTTGTTTGTTTTTGTTTTTGTTTTTGTTTCTGAGACAGGGTCTTCCTGTGTATCCCTGAGTATCCTGAAACTCACTATGTAAACAAAGTTGGCCTTCAGTTCACAATGACGGGCCTGCTTCTGTCTCCTGAGTACTGTGATTAAAATTGTGTGTACCGTGCCTTCCTAGCTTCTAGCACTTTTTTTATTATTATTATTTTTTATTTATTTATTAAAGATTTCTGTCTCTTCCCCACCACCGCCTCCCATTTCCCTCCTCTTCCCCCAATTAAGTCCCCCCCCCCCTCAGCCCGAAAAGCAATCAGGGTTCCCTGTACTGTGGGAAGTCCAAGGACCACCCACCTCCATCCAGGTCTAGCAAGTTGAGCATCCAAACTGCCTAGGCTCCTACAAAGCCAGTATGTGCAGTAGGATCAGAAACCCATTGCCATTGTTCTTGAGTTCTCAGTAGTCCTCATTATAGGCATCCTCCTGAATATTAACCTTCACCAGGCGATGAAAGGAGACAGAGACAGAGACTCACATTGGAGCACCGGACAGAAATCTCAAGGTCCAAATCAGGAGCAGAAGGAGGGGGAGCACGAGCAAGGAACTCAGGACCGCTAGGGGTGCACCCACACACTGAGACAATGGGGATGTTCTACTGGGAACTCACCAAGGCCAGCTGGCCTGGGTCTGGAAAAGCCTGGGATAAAACCGGACTCTCTGAACATAGCGGACAACGAGGACTTCTAGCACTTTTGTAGAAGACCTTGGTTAAATTCCCAACATTTATATCAGACCCACTCTAGCTCCAAGGGATCCAGTACCCTCTTATGGACTCTGTGGGCAGCTGCTCTGGTGTTTGCATACTTCTACATGGAAGCACACATCATGTAACTTAAAATAAATATAAAACATAGTTCAGAGAGCGTCACACAAAAATATCCTGAAATTAGTTATTCAATTCATTAGACTTTGACACTTAAATTTGGAAGATGTTTTAAAAACACACAAAAAATGGGGAGACCAGAATGAGTATTCACAGTGTGGCTATCATTTATTCAGCATAATAGGTTTTAGATATGTTACCATCTTGGTCCCCTGTCATTCCCTGAACACTGCAAAATAATTTTCCTGGAGTACTTAAAGCAACACCTAGATAAGATACTTATTTCCTGTATACATTTTATTCTTTTCTAATATGATATGATATGATAAATGATACTATTACTTCAAATATAATTAATAATAATTTAATCTTGTCTAATATTTAGGCCATATCTAATTTTCCCCTATGATCTCAAAAATGTCTACATACCCAGGCTAGGGAGATGGCTCAGGATGTAAGGCACTGTCCACACAAGCACAGGACCTGAATGTTCATATCCATAACCCATGTAAGCTGAATATAACAGCACATGCTGTAATTCCAAGGCAGCAGCACCGAGAGGGGAGACAGAAACGGGAGAACCTCTGGAAGGTTATAGGTCAGGTAGGCCAATCCACACATCTGTGGAAACTAGAAGCCTGCCTTGTCTTCAAGCAAAGGGAATGTAAGCATCATTCTGAGGGCACTTTCTGAATGCTACACATGCACAGTGATATGTGCATGCCTATATTCACAGACATAAGCATTCTCACAGGAGCACACAGAGACATGTAAACACACACACACAACATATGCACACATCCTGTACACTCATAAAAATGATTACACACTGTTTTTTTTTTCAAATTTGTCTTCCTACGGTCTGCAAATTTTCTTTGATTAGTATATCCTTATGAATTACCTTGATCTAATCACACTTTGAGGTTTTTTTCTTATAGCCCTTATTTGCTGAAGAAATTGAATTTTTTATTTACTTTTATAATATTTTATAATTTCGTATTATCTGAATCTTGATGCTTGCCTAAGGTTATTCATCTTTAGTCCATAGTTATTCACACTTGTGTCTCTCATGCTTTTATCCAGCTAGAGTCATTTAATTTTACAACACATAAATCTTGCTGTGATATCTATATCTTTATATTTCATAAGTGAAGCAAATGAATATAGTGAATATACTGCAAGGTGTGTTATTTCCCTTTAAAATAATTATTTTGATAGCTGCTAATCTCACCAAGAAGATTTTGTGATCCACTATTCATAGGATAGCACTATTTTGACCCATCTTCCTAATAAGGCCTCAACACAAAGGAGAATCTACATAATCATTATACATGAAGACAGATGCAAATACAAGCACAATTGCTTGGGTTTGTGTAGCTTGCTGAAATGCCAGCAAACCAAGTTGGTATGCTCCACTTATGCTGCAATTAAAACCGCCCTATTTTCAAGGGCTCACAAATGATTTTTAAGATTTACAAAGTTGAGAGACCAGATGGTTCTCTTTCCAAACATTTATATTTTTCCTCACCCAGTTGCAGGAAGTTCACTTTAGATTGCATTTCTCTGTTTGAATTGCTGTGTTTTCTCTAAGTTAGAATACAAACAGACTAAGATGTATGATAAATTTTCAATATATTGTACAAACGGTGTTCTTGCTCTTGTTTGGATAGCATGGTATGATTCATTCCAAAAGCACACTGTTGCAAATCCCAGATAAGGGAAGTAGAGTGCTGAGCAGATTTCTGAAAACAGCTATGAAAATTTTACACATTTGTTTTCCATTTCAGCTAACTGAAGCACTAACAAAATTTTATGCCAGGCCTGAGTATGAGGAAATAACCATTGGATTTTTGTGAATAGTATATTTATCAACAGTGTTAATTTATTTATATAATTATGTTGGTAGTGAAGTCATTTTTATTTTCCTTTTGACACCACAATGTGATGATACATGGAGTAATTCCGAAATAAGACTTGAGAGAGAAAGATATGTTGAGATCCTCATGGAGAACCCAAGGCAACTTTACTAACTTTCTCCAAAGATTTATATTTAAGTCTCTGTTTCAGAGAGAAATGTTCATTTCATTTTGAAGACC
Organism: Microtus ochrogaster; assembly: GCF_000317375.1. Lineage (NCBI taxonomy): Eukaryota > Metazoa > Chordata > Mammalia > Rodentia > Cricetidae > Microtus > Microtus ochrogaster. The sequence goes on along the minus strand of NC_022035.1, from coordinate 7,700,554 downwards.
ACTAACTTTATTTTTAGAATCCTTAATTTTAGTTACAAACACTACAGAAGAATTCTAATATGGTCACACATCTAATATTCCTAATTAACCATTCTTGGAGGTTCTACATATCCGAGGTAGTAAAATGTCAAATATTTTCATTTCTCAAATCTTTCTTTAGAGTATCTCTGGGGCAACTTTGCCAATAAACTATAGCAACTTGCTGGATTTATGGTGTGTAAGTGGTTGATCCTATCTGCAAATGGCGGGAATAAAGAGAAGTGGGAAGTCCCATCAGAACATTCCACCTCTATGGGGCTACAGAAGACTTCCCTTCAAAATAAATGGATGCTCACACTGAGCCATGCCTGGACAAGTCCCATAAAACTTTCTTGAGAGAACAATAACTTGTTTAGAGTCCTAGATCTTCTCACCAGTTTTTTCCAAAGCTTGACATAGTACAAGGGTTACTGAGTACCAGAGAAGCTTCTATCTTACCCACTAGTCTGTCCAGAACTCTTGTGCCTTGAACACTGAACAGCTTTGAAAAGTGTTTCTTTCTTTTTTTATCAAGATTTTTAAAAATTGTTTTTATTGAGCTATGTATTTTTCTCTGATACCTTCTTGCCTATTCTCTCCCCTTCTCCTCTTTTCCATGATCCCAATGCTCCCAATTTACTCAGGAGATCTTATCTTATTTTTACTTCCCATGTAGATTAGATTCATGTATGTCTCTCTTAGTGTCCTCTTTGTTGTCTAAGTTCTCTGGGATTGTGAATTGTAGGCTGATTTTTTTTTTTTTTTTGCTTTATGAATGAGTGAGCACTTATGATATTTGTCTTTCTGGGTATGGGTTACCTCACTCAATATGATGTTTTCTAGATGAATCCATTTGCTCACAAATTTCAAGATGTCATTTTTCTGCTATGTATACTCCATTGTGAAAATGTACCACATCTTCCTTGTCCATTCTTTGGTTCAAAGACATTTAGATTGTCTCCAAATTCTGGCTAGGACAAATAATGCAGTTTTGAACATAGTTGAGCACATGTCCTTGTGGTAAGATTGAGCATTCTTGGGTATATACCCAAAAGTCTTGAAGTAGGTTGTTTCCTAATTTTCTGAGAAATTGCCATACTGATATCCAAAGCTTTACCAGCTTGCACTCCCACCAGCAATGCAGGAGTGTTCCCTTTACCCCACATCCTCTCCAGGTTAAGTTGTCATCAGTGTTTTTGATCTTGGCAATTCTTACAGGTATAAGATGAAATCACAGGGTTGTTTTGATTTGCATTTCTCTAATGACTAAGGATGTTGAACATTTCCTTTAATATCTTTAAGGCATTTTAGTTTATCATGAATTTTTTAAATATACTCTTTTCTCATATCAAATAGCTATCCCTGTTTCCACTCCCTCCCCTCCTCCAATTTCCCCCATCTTCCTCCAACCCTGCTCCCTTACCCACTCCTTAGAAAGGGTAAAAGTTCTCATGGGGAGTCAACAAATTCTGACACTTCACTTTGAAGCATGACCAAGGTCCTTCCCCTAGATTGAGCAAGGTTCTTATTTCTTGATGACAGTAAAGTCACATCTTGGATAAATCCAAGAATCAAAGTGTTAAATAGTTTTCCAGATGCATCTGCTACAGGCAATACTACATTATCTCCTAGAGCAGTAGCTTCCATCCAGACAGCAAGTTGATATCATCAGATCTGTAAAAGAATTGAATATTCAGGACCATGTCCTTAGCCAATGAAATAAAAACATTTGAGTTTAGTTAGAAAGCTATATTTGAAAAGCTAACCAGTTTATTTCACTTTTCAGCCTGACACAACCAGTACCTTAGACTTCTGTGATAAACACAGAACCATGCCAGCCTCCCCAAAAGTGGTGAGAGTGACCTTTTGTCATCACCTGGGTTTCACAATGCCCACCATTCCAAGCATTATGACTTCCCAATTCAAGGACCTCTGTTCTCTTTATATAAATTGGCTCTACAAAACTAGAGTGTACAAATGAGACTCTATTCAATGCTTAAAAGTCCTGGAACTGCTCCTGCAGACCACAATAATCTTTCATGGATTTGTTCCAGATGGTGCTCACCTTGCAGGGAGCATCTTTCCTTTCTCCAACTGTCGACTACCTCTCTCTGAAGCCCATTGTACAATGTGCACTGGTCCTTTACGTCTCAGCTCACAGGTACGGAGGATATGGCCTAATCTGGGGAGCAGTGTGTCCCAGCTGGAATTCAGGCCAACCTGACAGATTCTTTCCTTAATTTTCTGATGATGTGATCCTGAGCAAGCTAGGCAGTAGGGACATAGACCTCCACCATAGACCTGAAAGGGCCATATAAGCCAGTGTGAATGAGGCCATTTAAGATAATTTAATGAGGATTTCAATTCAGGATGAAAGTTCAATGTTTCTTTGGCTTCCTTGATAAATAAATGAATTATCTTTATAATCTATAGAGTAAAATGGTAAAGAGAAAGGAAACTGTATCATTTTATCTTTTTCCTTAAGATCAGTTCCATAAAATGCATACTGTCTATCCGTGTTTCATGTCTAATAAAACTGCTTCTTGCTTTAAATAAACCACTGAAGCAATATCTTGGAAGGAATCACTATGTGAATAAAAATTGTTTGATCATCGCTAAATTCCTTATATCGTCATGAGAATTCTACTAGTGACATGATACCTTAAGCTTATTAAAAGTTCCCAAATTTAGTTTTATTTTTTTAATTTATTTATTTATTAAAGATTTCTGTCTCTTCCCTGCCACCGCCTCCCATTTCCCTTCCCCTCCCCCAATTAAGTCCCCCCCCAGCCCAAAAAGTAATCAGGGTTC
>NC_022035.1:7696736-7697621 GCF_000317375.1 Microtus ochrogaster | reverse complement strand
GCTATGTTCAGAGAGTCCAGTTTTATCCCAGGCTTTTCCAGACCCAGGCCAGCTGGTCTTGGTGAGTTCCCAGTAGAACATCCCCATTGTCTCAGAGTGTGGGTGCACCCCTCACGGTCCTGAGTTCCTTGCTCGTGCTCTCTCTCCTTCTGCTCCTGATTTGGACCTTGAGATTTCAGTCCTGTGCTCCAATGTGGGTCTAGTGATCCTAGAGAAGCTAAATAAGGAGAACCCAAAGAAAAACATATAGGCATCCTCCTGAATACTAACCTTCAGCAAGTGATGAAAGGAGACAGAGACAGAGACCCAAATTTAGTTTTAAATTCAGAGTTAATATTTCTGTGATATGATAACCTTGAGATCAGAAGTCATTCAGGGCTTTGATACTTCCTATTAGTCACTCAGGAGACACCCCAGTACATGCTCATTGTTGAGGACAATCGTGCTTTCTATGCTAATATAGCTGTAAGATAAGTACATAAGCACGTTCCTCCACCTCAGTTTCCTAAGAAATGGGTCTTCACTGAGACATTTGTATAGAGAAATTTAAGATTGTTTAATTTCCTAAACAATACTGGAGACACATGATATGCTTCTAGCACTGTGGCAAATATTCCATGGTCAACACAAATGAGATTCATTTTCAAGAGTTTTTGGTAAAATTAATTTCTAAAACAAACCCACATGCAAAATTGATTAATATCATTCTTATTTTTTGTTTTTGTTTTTTATTTATTTATTAAAGATTTCTGCCTCCTCCCCGCCACCGCCTCCCATTTCCCTCCCTCTTCCCCAATCAAGTCCCCCTCCCTCATCAGCTCGAAGAGCAATCAGGGTTCCCTGACATGTGGGAAGTCCAAGGACCACCCACCTCCATCCAGGTCT
>NC_022035.1:7645321-7696636 GCF_000317375.1 Microtus ochrogaster | reverse complement strand
CCACCTCCATCCAGGTCTAGTAAGGTGAGCATCCAAACTGCCTAGGCTCCCCCATTCTTAGAATCTAGCAAAATTTGTGAAATGCCACTGTGTGTGTGTGTGTGTGTGTGTGTGTGTGTGTGTGTGTGTGTGTGTGTGTTACGGTATGTTTTCCTGTTACAAAACAGCCAATGAAGTCTATATGTCATTTTAAGGATATACAAGGGTTGGGGAGGTGCTTTAGTGAGTGAAGTGTATACGACATAAGCGTGAAGAAATTAGTGTGATTCCCAGCACCCACATAAAAGCAGGATGCAGTTGAGCATGACTATAATCCAGTGCTAGGAGGCAAATGCCAGAGGATTCTTAGGGTTTGTAGCCAGACAATGGTTGACCTGCAGGTTCTGTGAAAGACCCTGTATCAAAAATAGGCAGAGAGAGGTAGAAAATGGCACTCAATGTTAAACTCTGACTTCCAAATGCACTCACAGTACACCACTCACACACAAACTTTTATGTCTACTGTGATTCTTTGGAAATACCCTAACAACATTTCTCCTGTAATCTGGGAATCAGAAGAGGATTCCTCACTTTGTGAAAATGCTTTTAATTTCTAAATTATAGAGTAATTAGACACATGCTTCTCTTTTAGCCATTACTTGTCGAAAGCAAGATGGAGGACAGGCTAGTATCCAGGAGTGCCTCCAGCATGCAGGCCCGGTGCCAGCCCTAACACAGGCTTGCCAGATCCCTTGCCAAGATGACTGTCAATTTACCAGCTGGTCCAAGTTTTCCTCATGCAACGGAGATTGCGGTGCCGTTAGGACCAGAAAGCGTGCTATTGTTGGTAAGAATAACCGGGATGCTAAAGGAAACTCTCAGCATGACAAAAAATACATGGAAATTCAAACCAAGAGCATTCTGACAATATTCTTGAAAACTCTTATTGTTGCTGTAGTTACACTGAGCATTTCAGTATATTGAGGTGTGTACTTTAATGAAAGGTAATAATGATAAAAGCTTATTATTTTAGAAGAAAGAATAGGCAACTAAGTTCTCTATGAAGCAAAAAATAAAGCAAAACATTGTTGTTGTTGTTTAAACATGCATCATTAGTGCATTGTCCAGAAAGTTTGAAGTGGCTAGAACAGGGAGTAGAGGCTACCCCTTTACCATCTCAGCCTGTTCTCAGGACCACAAATTCAGTGAGTAGTTTATCTCTTATGATCAGAAATGTGACATTAATTCTATGTCTGAATGCTACATTTAAATATAGTCACAATGGTTTTAAAAAGTGGCAAAAGCAATGACATAGCTCGCAATTCGAAACACATAGCATTACACTGAAGCTGAATGCATTTGAATATACTGTCAGGGGCAAATAAGAAAAAAGAAGCCAAAAATGTTAACTGTTTAGAGATGTCAAATTATAAAATGAACCAAAGACTGAAGTCCCTGCAAAACTGCATATATAAACCGTATATATGTATATGTATATATACCACACATACATAAAGCTATATATGTATATATATATAACACACATATAAACCATATATATGTGTGTATATACACCGCACATATAAGTTATATATGTGTATGTTTATATGTACATATCCCATATATAAACTATATTGTATATATATCACATATATAAACAATATATGCATACCATGTATACTATATGTGACACATATATACATATATAAACCATATATGTGTATATACACCACATATATAAATCATATATAGCTATATATATCAGTGTGTGTAATTTAGAATTAAATACTTGATTAAACCTCATAATTCACTTAAAGAATATATATGTGACAGAGTTATACTTACATATCATGGGCATTTCATATGATATGACTAGCAGAATTAAATATATAATTTTTAAAATACACATATAACTTATATAACCCCTGTAACTCTGCTACCTCTTTGTAGTCATCAAAGGAGAATGCAGTGCAGTAAGTTGTCTATCTCCCTGCCGCTTGTATTTTTGCATATATTAAAAAGAAGAGGCTTATGCAAATACCACAAACTCCCGAGTCAGAACAAACAAGAGGATTTCAATCATTTCAAAGAGTGTGAAAATCAACTACAATCCTTTCTGCAAAGTGGACGATTTTTAAATGAAAAGCAAGAAAAGTTCCACTATGCAAAGTCCAAAGCACCCAATATCAGCAAAAAATGTATTTAGAAAGCACTTAGAAATGAAAATTATCATTTATTTATAGGCTACTATTAAATAGAATCAAAAGCGGAACGCGGAAGTATGAGAATGTGAAAGATCTAAGGATGCTGGAAAATAATAATGCTATTTTCCAACATAATTCTCTTCTACAGGGAAAAGTAAGAAGAAGGAAAAATGTAAAAACTCCCACTTGTACCCTCTGCTTGAAACTCAGTATTGTCCTTGTGACAAGTACAACGCGCAGCCTGTGGGAAACTGGTCAGACTGTATTTTACCGGAAGGGAAGGCTGAAGTTCTGTTGGGAATGAAGGTACAAGAAGACAGCAAGGAATGTGGACAAGGGTACCGTTACCAAGCGATGGCATGCTACGATCAAAACGGCAGGCTTGTGGAAACATCGCGATGCAACAGCCACGGTAACCCAATGTTACTGCAGTTCTCACGTTGCTCTTTGGTAGTGGAGGTGTTACAGAGAGAAAAGGACAGTTTGCACAAGTGTGTTCTAAATGGAAGGCTGGGCACCACCTAGACCACCTTGTGTGCATAACAGGACACAAAGCAGCACAGTCTCGTGACTCAAAGCTGCTTGATGAGTCCCAAGTTGGCTAGAAGCAACATTATGAGGCTCACATTCTTAAAACGGAAGGCAAGAATAGCTGTAAAAAAAAAAAAAAAATTCCTTGGAATGTATTCCCTGTTCATTCAACAGACCCAGCAATCCCTAAGTGATCTGTGAACAGAAAGGGACTGAAAAGAGAAAAGGTTTGAATTCAAAGAGATTGATGTTTTAAATGAGGGAGACTTTTAAAGAACAAACTGGCAAACTTTGCAATATGCCCAGAATGTCGTTACAGTAATAGAGAGAAAAGACAAAACTCTCAAAGATCTGTCCATCTTCTGTTCATTGAGTTGAGACTAGGGTGGAAAACAAGCAAACAAAAATACTTCTAGAAAACTATGCCAGGTTTTATTTTGTAAAGTAAACTGCACAGACAATAATTAAGATGCCAAAAACTTGTAAATAGTGGCTGCTGGAGCCAGTGTGTACAATGAAGCCTTGAGTTTTGATCTGAATGTAACAGTAGCAATATATCACCACTATTCCTTAACCCTAATAAATCTGTTGTTTTTTTGTAGAATGAAGTCATTTTTCAGTGTATTTGCTTGAGTCGGGGATGAAAGGTGTTTGCTAAAGTTAGGCAGTGATGTCCTACCTTGTTATAGAAACGACCCGGAAAGGATGAATTAAATCGTCAGGCGCAAGTACACAGCAGTTACCCTCCAACCTTGCAGAAATAACTTCTGCGATTGAAACAAGGCTGGTCCCGTTTTATTATAAGGTCCAGAAGAAAATGTAAGCTAATAGTACCGTCTCACGTTTATAAATCTTCAAAGTGCTATCATGCTGACATAATTCTTGGAGTCCCTTAAGCCTTTCCCAGCAAAGGAGCTTCTAAAACTCTTGCCCTTTATTTTAACTTTGCCTCACAGTTTTTATTTTTTAAATCCTAAAGAGTCCACACAACAGAAGCTGTAGATATAAGTATTTTCAGATTAGTAAGATTGTATTGCCAAACTGACGATCTCTCTGCATTTGAGCAACAGCTGTAAGCAAACAGGGTTTAAACTTTGAAAATATCTGTAAAAAAAATATCACTTTGCATCAAATAATGAATGCTTTACCAATTAGATTCTAAATATATTGGTACAGTTCCTATTTTGAGATGATAATGTATGGAATTTTACATAGTTATGCAACATAAAACTGAAAATGATTGGAATTGAGTTTCTTTCGGAGGACAGGATACAAGTATTTGATCAAATTTAACTTCTTCAGTGTGCTGATTACTGAAATAATTTGAATATTGCCTTGAGCTTCCAGTGTGGCTTTCCTACAGTTTCACTTCTACTGTGGTCTACTAATTAAATGCATGAGAACTTTAATAATCATATATTAGTGTTAGAAGAGAAACACTTGTAATTTTTGAGGTGCTGGAGATCAAAAAGAGAAGTTTGGGCATACTAGGTAAGTATTTCGCCAGAGCTGCACACATATCTAGTGCCTAGAAAATAATTCTTCAAAAATTATAAGACTATCACAATTTGCTAGCTAACAAGTCACATAATTAAAAGATTAAAAACAGAAATGGCATTGATATTAGCCAAAGGCAAACTTCTTACCTAGTGCGATCAAGTCGAGGCAGGGAGACTACAACTCTGCACACCAGGGTAGGTACAGACAGCAAAAAAATATCAGGAGGAATGTGGAAGAATCTAAGAAAAACCCTTCGCCAAGATCACCATTCCATTTGAGTTCTTCAGTATCCCTGTCATTTCTAATGATGACAGTGTCTCTGTCATCATCCTCACCTTCTGTGATCTCTTTTCATTTATAATAGGGATATAGCCAGTGAGGTGTCTTAACATTTGCTAACACTGATCAATTCTAAGCAGCAGCTAAGATATTTCATTTCTGCTGACAGATTTCTGTTTTATAATTTACGTGTCTGTGATGTGTGCAGTTATTCTGATAGTTTACGAAATGTCAGCATTGGCCACACCATTCTAGGCATACTCCATACCTTCTCACAGTCAAGTCAACCTTCTCTAAGGATGATGGATGTGGAGTTCTTTGTAGCTTGGCGAGAAACTGTCTTCCTGCTTCAATTTAAGCATAAAGTTGACCCCTATGTGTATAAAGTACAATGATATTAATCTCTTACTCAGTTCTCACTAGCCTTGGGGCAATTCTGTTTAATCACTACTGTCCATCTTCTGTGACTTATGTTATCAGTAATTACAATGTTATGCAATTCGACTTTCCCCGGTTTAATTGTATGTTCTTTTAGACTATTTCCCATGGGGTCACCTTTTTTAATTTCCTAAACTTAGGGCTTGGTTTTATTACCCCAGCATTGGCTTTCATATAATGATAGACTCTAGGCTGAGAAATGCTACAGTTATATCCCTACAATTAGATCTTATAAAATGGTTTCTGCTCAGTCTGTATAAACTTTTGTCTTTTAATAAGATCAGATTTCAATGTGAAGTGTAGGGTTACATAAATTTTTATTCTTTCCATTTTGAAGTTTAAAACAATTATGCTAGTTAGCCCTAATTTTTTAAGAGTCTCAAGGATAACTTGGTTTGATATATATGTGTGTGGGGGGGTGATTTTCATTCATCTGTAAGTGATAAAACTTTATTATGCAACTCTTAAACCAACCCAACATTATAAAATCACATTTGGTACTTCAAAGACATGTATCACCTTATAAATATACCATATATTTTATCAATTATGCTCATTACATGTGTTTTCATCTACTATCATGCATGAACACATTTTCTAGGACACTTGAGACATGGACATATTCTCAGCCTCTGGAGGAGTTGATGCATGATAAATATTTGCAGGATATATGGATGAATGAAATACTAGAGAGAGTTTTGCAACATGAAAGGAGTTGGTTCCTGGTGTGCTTACAGTTGACCAGGACCACTATGACACTTTCTTTTTCTTACTACCTTCCCTGTGCAACACATTTCTGTTGGATTATTGAAAATTATTGTGATCTTTGGAACAAATAAGAGCTATATGTGCTGCAAAATGTCTATATGATTCTCATCAGATGCCCAAGTTCCAATTTGCTCATGGAAAATCAAATTTTATGGGCGAATACGCCTTTAGCATTTGATTATGGTATTTATGAATAAATAAGAAAACTCTTAAAATCATAAAAATAGCATAACTATATATCTGTCAAAACTCTTCACAATATATCTGTCAAAGCCTTGACAGGAGAACGTGATTTCATCTCTGCTCAAGAAGGAAGAGAGCACTCCAAGTTATATGATGTTCTGTTTGCAAACAGAGCACAAATTGCCTTAAGCGTATTAGTCACAGGTTACTTGGAGAATTCAATAGTCATAACTAAATAACTCTCTAATCTTCCTTTGCCATGTGATGTCACGCTGACATTTCAGAGCCTACATGCTTTATAGATCGCATAGTACACTTTCATTATTTTTTTTTATTTGCTTTCTGTCATCTCAAAGATGAAGTTGTGAACAGTTTCTCTAGCACCCCACTAGTGTGGTCTTTATTTCCTCCTAACCTTAATTTTGGAAAAGGGCAATTTGTATTAAATTTTTCCTGCTTTCTCTCTTTGCCTACTATGCTAACAAATGATAAAAATCATAGAAGGGGTTACTCAGCATTGAGGGGCTTTAACAGTACATTTTGCCCAGCACTCGGGAGGCAGAGGCAGGTGGATCTCTGTGAGTTCGAGGCCAGCCTGGTCTACAAGAGCTAGTTTCAGGACAGGAACCAAAAGCTATAGAGAAACCCTGTCTCGAAAATCCAAAAAAACAAACAAAAATAAAACAGTAGATTTTGTAAGCACCTATAAGATTCACAGCATACCCATTCAAGTTTGATATTTTGCATAGATTCTAATCTGAGAAGTTGTGTTTTATGTTACATCTAACACTCAAAATGTTACTGATAAAAATAATCGTGAATGTGGATAGAATAGATTTTTCAGATAGGACATATGTCCATTCAGCACAAAGTAACTGAAATATGTTTCATTTGTGTTAGGATTCTGGAGTGGGAGGATGTAAATTTACTATTAAAAGTTGATTACAAGCAAAATTAAATAAGAAGCTGTTTTCTGTCATGGTTACTTGTAGCCCGGGAAGTGCGTATTTCATTATATAAAGCAGAAGAGGCAATGAAGAGAATTTTATAAACAAACTGGAATAGAGTTCTAATATTTCCAAAAAGTCTTCTCAGTTACTACAATTTATTTAATGTCTAATCCAATTCAGAATTTTTAATTTATCATTTGAGATCACACATACCACTAGTATTGCCTTATACAGTTATCCAAAAAATGAGTATTTTTCTGCTTTTCAAATGTGAAAAGAAGGCAGATTGTTTGCATCTGACTTTTCCTGAGTGAGATAAATGGGCTCAAAGTTGAAGAACCAGAGAAACGGGTAATTGCTGCAGACACCTAACACAGAGAGAAAGTGATGGTGCAGGTACTGATTTAAGATAGATGTGTTTGTTCTCAGCTGCATACTTCCAAGTCTCCCTGTAGCCCCAACATGGAGGCGAGGCGCCCCACCACAGAGGTGAAGAGCAATAGACTTTGGGAATCCCCACAGCTGCAGTTGAAAAGCAGCTGACCTTGCAGTTTAGTTTGTATGCTTGTTCCTCTGTCTTAGCTGAGGTTTCTATTGCTGCGATGAAACACCGTGACCAGAGCAACTCGGGGAGGAAAAGGTTTATTCAGCTTACACATCTACAACATAGGTCATCATCAAAGGAAGTCAGAACAGGAACCTAGAGGCAGGAGCAGATTGAAAGCCATGGAGGAGTGTTGCTTACTGGCTCGCTTCCCTGGGCTTACTCAGCCTGCTTTCTTAGAGAACCCAGGCCCACCAGCTCTGGATAGAACAACCCACAATGGACTAGAGTCTCCCCCATGAATCACTAATTAAGAAAATGGCCTACAGTCTTGCTTTTACAGACCAATCATATGGAGATATTTTCTCAGTCGAGAGTCTCTCCTCTCTGATGACACTAGCTTGTGTCCTGAAAATATAAAACTAGCCAGTGCATCTTCACATTTCAACTTATTTTCCTGTTTAATAATATCATTCGTAAAATGGTTTCACAGAGTTCCCCAGGCTATGCTGTCCAGTGCAGTCTTCAATATCTTCCATGTTTGTTTGGATTTGGTTTCTGGTTTTAGAAATAACACATTGTATTCCTTAGATTATATTTTCAGCTGAGAACAATTGACTACGTTCAATAATAAACCAAGTGTAGAAAAATTATCTACTTATGGTATCCACCACTGTATTTTAATCCGCTTCCTGTTAACCTTTGACCTCTCACAGCTTCTAATGTCAGTAAGGGAGCAAAGAAACCTCATATGAACTATATAAAGTGATAGTACAGAATGCCATCCAAATAGCTTTTTGATTAATTGATTGATTGTGTTATGTGGTGGGAAGCATGTGCCACAATATTCATGAAAGTCAAAGGACAGCTTCTAGGAGTGAGTTATCTTCCTCATCATGTGGGCTTCATGAATAAAACATAGGTCTTCAGGACTAGAGACAAGTACCCCCTGCTGCTGAGCCACCTCCATGATCCCATGGAAGCTTTCTGATGTAAGTAGAGGATTATTCAGTGCTAACATAAGAAATCCCTCATTTTTTCAAACAATGTTCAAGTTTTCGGAGAATGTATATAAGTACATAGAAAATATGTGTACTTATCTAAAGCAAACAGATAAAATCAAAATGGTATTTGTCATGAGTACTTCACCATGATAATTAATTTCCCAATATTGATTCACAACTTTTATTCTAATATATGATCCTGGGCAGAACACTTAAATATTGGAGTTTAGATAATATATGTTATAGTTTGGTTTTCTGTACGCTATCAAATTACAAGTTTGGAATATATAATTTACAAAATAATGTTTTCTGGTTTTTCCAGTCCCTGATAAAAATCTAGTAAAATTACCCTGTTCTTGGTTGCAGCTATAAGCACATAATTTATGCATATTAGGTAGAAGATATTTTTGAAGTTTTTTTTAGACTAATCCTAATGTTTCAGGAGTACCTGAGTTTCAGGAGTCACGGAGGTGTAAATCACACAAACCAACACTTACTACGTGCTTTCAGAATGAATTATTTAATCATATACAGTGCACCTTTCAGGAACATAATTTACTAAGGAACATAATTTACTAATTGTGAAGGTTGTTGACAGCTTTTTTTTTTTTTTTTTTTGGTTTCTCTGTGGTTTTGGAGCCTGTCCTGGCACTAGCTCTTGTAGACCAGGCTGGTCTCAAACTCACAGAGATCCACCTGCCTCTGCCTCCCGAGTGCTGGGATTAAAGGCGTGCGCCACCATCGCCCGGCTGTTGACAGCTTCTTTACCTGCACTTTCATAACTCAAATGAATGTGGTGATTGCATATGTCTCAGAGGCAGTATGTCCTGTGGTTGCCCCTTGAAATTTGCTAGCATTTTTTTTTGTTTTTTTCTAACTGAAGCAGTATGCAGAACATATAAAAGCTTCAGAAAACATAGGATCAGAATTCTCAGCTTGATTTTCTTGAGTATCAGTATAGGTTTTGAATTGCTAAAGTTTTAACATCTTAAACATGAAGTCATTTATTGTATTTTAGCATTCCTCAGAAACCATCAATTGCTTTAAGTTGCCAGCAATTTATTTAGCCTTAAAATGCTTGAAATGTTCCATCTCCTGTGATTGTTTGATGTTAATTGCTCTCAAAAATGATCTTAGCAGAACAGGCAAGGGAATGCTTATCTGGCAATTCACTGGTAGCATTCAAGGTTTTAATAGTGGTAGATAAACACAACAGGCAATTATTGAATGTGGCTACACATTGGGAAATAAAAACAAAAGATTGAAAGCATAGTCTTCTGCTGTTTTGCCTTTATCTTATTTCCTAAATTGTACATTTTAATTTTAATACGTAGGTGGTTTTTGAAATATTTTCTGGATTATTCTATTGAAAAATCAGATGTAAAACTGTCATACCTTCTTCTGCAGTGACACACAATAAATCACTCTGAAGCCGGACGATGGTGGCGCACGCCTTTAATCCCAGCACTCGGGACGCAGAGGCAGGCGGATCTCTGTGAGTTCGAGTCGAGACCAGCCTGGTCTACAGAGCTAGTGCCAGGACAGGCTCCAAAGCCACAGAGAAACCCTGTCTCGAAAAACAAAAAAAAAAAAAAAATCAATCTGAAGTCAAACACCTTAAATCTTTTCAGAACAAAGGATTTAGGCTTTAAAAGGTTTCCACCCAAAACATTCAAGGTGGCTTTTTTACACACCTCAAACTACAGTTAAAATCAACAAAGTCAGTCACTGCAATTTATTAAAAGAAAAACTACACTTTTAAAGGCACTATGAAGTACCCCATCGGTTCTTTGTTAGACTTTCTTTTTGTCATGAATACATTAGATTCCTTTTTCAGAATCAAGAATATATTCAAAATAGTATGGTCACCTTCTGCCTGTCTGTAACAGTCTATGACTGTTATAACCTTACCGGGTCCATCGGAACACTCATCCTTTGGAAATTTTTGCTGTTCTTTCCTCTTTACATCAAATTTGTGATTGCATTTTTAAATTGCTTCACACTTTCTTTACAATAAAGTGATATAAAGTAATGCCCCAACACATGTTTCTCTCCTTGGAATATAATTACCAAAGTATATACGTAACTTACCAAAATACATGTTCTGAAATATTCATAGCAGATGTATTCATATTAACTTTATATTTACAACTACTTCAATGCTCACCAACCAAAACAATGAAAACTTAAGACAAAACACATTCACACAATAAAATGTATCTCCAACAGTATACAGAATGTGGAAGAATCTCACAATGTAATACGAGTGAAAAAGGCTACAAATCACCATAGACTATGGGTTAATTAGCTGCTGTTCGTTGCTGTGAAAGACTAACCCTGAAAATAAAGAAAGAGGGGTTCATTTTGGTTCAGTTTTAGAGTTGAGAGTGTCTATCTAGGTAACTTTGCAGTTTCTGTCCTGAGGAATGTTATAATGGATCTGTATTCGCCTGATTGCAGCCCAAGAGGGTAGAATAAAGATCAATATGTCAAAAACACCTATTAACAGTACACCTAGATCTTATCCACTATTTCCATCATTTCCCAGTAACGCTATAAAATTATGAATCATTGATGACTGATTTATTGACGAATTTAGAACCCACCTGTTGCAACTTCTGAGTGGTTGATTCCACAAACTGGGACGAATGCTCAACATAGGAGGACATTCTGGGGGCCCTTAATATCTAAACCACCTTCTGTATAATTCTAATTACATGCAGCTTCTAAAAATAAAACTATTCTGCACTCTAAGAAGTCAAGGTAGGAAACACTATTAAAAAATATGCCATGAGTCTGTTCCTTCTCCAGACTTTCTGGGTGTCACTAGCATCTTACCAGTGTCCCTTGTATCAACTGCTATGCATGCAAATGAGCGCAAGCAAAACTGATGGCAGCTCAGGAAGCTTGGTGGTCTGTGTCGGGGTCAATATCTCTGCTGGAGGTACATTCTGATTATGTCAAAGCAACCAGAGAGTATACAAAGAAATTCTGCATATTACTTCTTAAATTATATAGGCATCAATTATTGTTTCACTAAAATTTTTTAGGCTCAAAAATAGAGGTGAGGTGAGTTAACACAAGAATTCATGCTCATTTTCAAAAGTCAGATTCTGCCACAAACTCTTTGTCTGAAGGTCTGTAATAGAAGAAGGTTATACTCTTGAAACATTTTAAACAATTTATGAGGTGAAATTAGAGAGTGTTATAGAAAATATAGCCAGCATTTTGGTATTGTTTCAATCCAAGACAATTTGGTAACAAAGTTATATACTAAACCTGCCACTTACTTTAAAGATGATCTGATTTCCCTGTATCTGAAGATATCAATATTCATATCTTACTTATATATTAGAGATATACTTAAAGCATAAAAATAAAATATAAATAAATTAATACAATTAATTTAAGACCCGAATACTATAAAAACACCAAGCAGAGTCATTAGAAGAAATTTAAAAGCTGGGTAGTGGTTGTGGATGTCTTTAATCATAGCACTCAGAAGGCAGAGATAGGCTAATTTCTATGAGTTCAAAGCCAGCCTGGTGTACAGAGCGAGTTCCAGGACAGCCAAGACAATTTTCTAGACATAAAACCAAAGCACAAGAAAACACAGAGGAAAAAAAAAGGTGGATTTCATCAATATCTGAATATTTTATTTTGTTTGTTTGTTTGGTTGTATGTTTATTAGAGAATATCCATTGTCTACACTTGGGACTTTTTTCCTCCTATTGGGTTGCCTTTTCCGGCCTCGATATGCTGAAAAATTAAACTAAGAAAAAACAAAACAAAAACAAAAATGGATTTTGATTTATTTGGTCTCATTTATTTGAAATATCAATTAAAAGGCAATTTTGTAGAGCCCAACAGCAAATATGGTTGGCATATGAAGATGAAAAGTAGCTATCGAGTGGTGATAGGAAGGGCAACATTCAGAAAAGGACCTTAAAAATGATCTAGAAACCTACAATTTAGATGGTGGTAAATGTACAACTTAGCAAATACACAAAAATTTAAAACATAAGCTGATTTCTATGATATATTTTTATTTCAAAATGTTTCCAATCTACCTGTCTCCTCATAGGTTGTGACTATGATAGTCACTTGCATGATCTAGTCTGTGCCATTAATCTAAAATGGTGAAGCTGACTGACTTTGATTTCTTTCTAAAGGCAACATTATAGAAGAAAAAAAAAGAACAGGCATTTGGTTTTTGACCAGAGGAATTTTGCTTTTCCATCTATTTGCCTTGAGACTTACAGGGATAATTTGATAATGTCAAGTTGGTAGTAAAGAACTAATCAAAGAAAGCAGCCTGTTTCAAATCAAATCTATACACTATTCATTTAGCTAGTGGGCTGACGGAATGAGTATACGCCATCGCTTTCCCTGAGATCCTAGACCTTGTCAATCATCCCTCTGCATTTGTTTTCTGGTTTATGCCTAATACAGTTAAAATTCCAAGAGAGTCAAATGGACCCAAGACGAGGAGGTGTGGCTTTAATAGTGACTGTGCTGTGGAGATATGACACATTGTTGGCATAACAGCCTTCAATTTCCATCCACAGAATTGATTTCCAAGGAAGGGGGAGCATAAGGCGCTAAATTAAATAGATTCTTTCGGATGTTTATTGAGACAGACGGGTTTTTCTTGAGGAAGAATGCTGGAGACTCAGAGCCCTGCCGGTGTGTGGCATTAACACAGAAGGTGTCACAGAAATCTGCGTTAGATTTTTAACAGCATTCTGGCAGCATTGAGAGTGAGATGGTTAGCCGACAGGTTACTGTCAATTAAACAAGAGCTGTCACAAAGTCAGAAATATTGAAACATGGTGGGCACGAATCCTAAGCAGATCATATGGCAGCTACTCGGCGGTTATTTTAACACAATCATGGTGTAGATGTGTCATTTCCCTGCAGAATTTAATTTGAGTCCCTGAGGATACAGACATCTCTGCATTTGCATGTGCTGTCAAGTCCAAAGTGGACCTTCTAAATGAGCTGGAAAGGTTCATGAGAGTCAGAAAAGGGCACTCAGCACCTTGTTTCTTGTTCTGTTACCCTTTGCTCAGGTTACATAGAAGAAGCCTGCATCATTCCCTGCCCCTCAGACTGCAAGCTCAGCGAGTGGTCCAACTGGTCCCGCTGCAGCAAATCCTGTGGGAGCGGCGTGAAGGTCCGGTCCAAGTGGCTGCGAGAAAAGCCTTATAATGGGGGAAGGCCTTGCCCCAAACTGGATCATGTCAACCAGGTATTTTCCTAACCCCAAGTGTAGTATGATATTTCTGAGATTCCCAAGGATCTATTATTTAACCAAAATGAACAAAAATTAAATAACAGCTCCTGAATAAGAAATATGTTCGATCCTACTTTTATAAGGTTTGAGTCAATCACGTGTAATTTACTAAAATCTAAAATCTCGAAATATATATATCATCTCTGAATTCTCTGAGGATTCAGAATCCTGCAAGGGTCTAGATAGGTATACAATTCCATAGAGGTGAAATGGCACCTATCTCATGAATAATGGCAAGGTATTTAATCTGTCATGCAACTGTGCATAACTGTGGTGATAAGGTCACATGATTCTTACGGTTTCTATAGACTCCCAGAGAGAGTTTTCGGTTGTGAAGTACTAAAGATAAAGCAAAGAAAGGACATGAATATCCTCTAAAATTAAGAGAAATTCTATTTATTCATTTTAACCTAGTTCATGAAAAATAAAATCAAGAAATACAAACAGTTTCTCAAAGTTCATATACATGTATATATATATATTTGTGTGTGTGTAATATATATATATATATATATATATATATATATATACTAGCAATTTAGTCTCTGCCTTTTCTAACATTGAAGCTGTATCAGAGCTTGCATGCATCCTTCATTAATTGCTGCCAATGATTGTTATTTGTATTCTATTGGAGATAAAGAGTAAAATGCTTAATGACGGAATTGTGATTAATTTAAGTGTAACAGAACAGACAATTGTTATCACAGTTGATCGGCGTCTAAATTGGCACAGAATGGAGTTTGCAGAGTGTGTGCAGATGCTGCGTTTTGAATTAGAGCCATGATCAAATGAACCAAGTATTTAAATATGTAAAACTGTTTCACGGGGACAAAGCCTGTCTCATTTTAAACTCTAACTACATTGTTATCAGCAGTTTCCTTCTGATTAACCTAAGATTGCTGCTCACAATAGAAGCAAACCACATGAAGAGTAAATAAGTATTTTAAGTAAATAAATATTAAGAGATATTATTAAATTTTAACTATATTGCTATAATTTTAGTTATAATTATATAATTATGTTAAGTAAATTATAAACATTAAGAAGTATTTTAAGTAAATAAAAATGAAGACATGGAAGAATTAAGTCCACGGAAAGTATTCTCAATTAGTCTGAAGTTTTCTAAGTTGGTGAATTTAGACAATGGAGACAAAATTATACACTCTGCTATCGCCATCTCCTGGCAGGTGAACTGCCTTGTCATTGAATACTTTGTATTTCTACACTGCTAGTGTTCATTTCCAAAGCAGAAATTTGTCTGCAAAGCTATAACTGTGTGAATATGAAACAGAATACAGAAGTGACATATTTATGATCCAGAAGAATTCCTGTTTATGACTTAGGAAATCTTGAATTTTCCAGTGACAAATTTAAATATTAACAAATCATGACCCATGGTCTTAACAAGCTGATGTGCACATACACATAAAACATCAATGTGTGTGCACCAAAGAATCAGTAAGTAATGTTAATATTCTACATTTGCCTGAGCACTTCTGTCTCCAAGGGCACATGACCACAGCCAAGTTGTCTGGACCGTACAAATCGCTAGTCTAAGACCCTTTCACTGTTACTTTCCAAAATAAACAGGGATTTAAGTATTAATAAAATGGACACGAAAATAAAATACACAAAATGTGTGTTAATGTTTTAAAAATATAAAGCATGGAGATTTTCACTATAATTAATTCCTCGGTGTAAATATACCTGTCTGTAGTCGTGAAAGTGGACTCAGATTCTGTGTCCTAGCTCAGGTTAAATCCGAAGGTTCTTATTTCACTAAAAGTGAATGGGTGGATTAAAGTGGACGAAAGGGTAAATGGATTTGAAGGTGGGTCAATATATAGATAACGGCCCACTTATCACTTGGCTCCTAAGTTATCTGCAGTCACAGATCAGTTTACCATGACAGGGGCTGTGAGATCCACTCAGTTTTTGAACCTTTGTCACCCTGCACATAGAATCCTTTCCTTAGTTGTGAAATCCTTGTCTCTACATCTTAAATTTAAGTCATGTTAAGTTTTTAATTTAAAGGCTAAGTAGGACATCCTAATCTTTTACAAAAATGATGTTTTATATTAAAGCCCTTATAACTGAAATGTAGATTGTGAGCTCTTATCAAAATAACTGACATTTCAACCTTTCTTTCTTTTTTCTTGTCATTTTCTTCATTCCTGCCAAACACCCTCCAGGCACAGGTAAGCAATCACCTGATTCTTAAGAGTTCTTAAAACATCCTTACTTTCTCAACTAGATTTTCCTCTGCCTACTCCCTGTTTATTTTACTTAGTTACCAGAATTTCTTTATTTGTAGGGCCTGTAGGGTGGAGTGAGTAGGTTTCACCTGTCCCACTTTGATGAGAAAATGGCACCCCTTATTTAACTTGAAGGAGAGAGGAAGGCATGATGGGCTGAAAATGGTTATTAGGATGTGACTATGAAATAATTTGCATTTATCCCAACAAAGAGGAATAATGATCCATCTATCAAAGGATTAGGAATAGCAGCAGGTCTCCTTCATTTCAGTTTGTCCATTACCTAGAAGTGCTGGGCGATGTTGGGCCATGTGACAATGGTCCTGATTTAACATACCAAATGGACCTGTGCTGGCTGTGGTTTAGCTACAGTCTTATTCCAGCACTGCATATATTTTTCTCTTTTCTGGGGTACTTCTGCTTTATTTTGGTTTTTAGTCCACTAAATTGTAAAAAATAGCTCCAAAGGACTGTTTAAATCTGTTTCCTGGGACAGATTACCTAAACCCTTTATATACCATAGTGTGTGAGAGAGTGTAAAATAGGAAACAAAATTGGATTTTCACATACTTTGAAAATTTTTAAAATATTTTTCTTTAATATTGCATTCTTGGTTGCAGTAGATCATGGTCCATTTATTTCTTCTACTTATTTTTCTCTTTGGAAAACAGCACAGTAGCTTCATTGTTCTAGAATTCTTGAAACAAACATAATATACTGTGTTTGAAACTGAGAGCTTTGTGGACAGTAACTGCGAACAGTTGGCTGTGCTTGGTGAGGTCCTTACTGCTGACAGCTGGATCTGTAGCTATGCATCATGTAAAATTAATTTAGGACCTTGTTTCCATACCTCAAGTGATTGAGGATTAGTTTTAAGATGGGTTTATTTCTTTTCATTTATCATTTTAGTTTCTTGTATCAAAAAAGAAATGATTATTCTTACAACTATACACATTTATATGCAAAGCTGGCTAAATTACATTTAATTGGAAAACATATATTTACAATAGTCATTTCATTCATTCATTTGACAAATTTTCACTGAGTGTCTAGCACCTGAGTGCCCTAGGTTAAGGAACAAAGACACACAAGTTTTAACAAAAGAGATAGTCCAGAAAGACTATAATACAATGTGCTATATGTCAGTTTATGAAATTGTGTTTTGAATCCGGCCCAGAATGTGGGTGAGATCTATGCCCACTGTGTAGTAAGAGGTGGGGGATGCAGCTCAGCCCACCCTCCCCGTCTTGACTAGACTAGATCTTTCTTACTAAGTGAGAGTATGAACAGGAAGGAGAAGGAAGGAAACCAGGCTGATGGGATAAGAACTGCGATGATACAGGTGTCTCCCATCCACCCACCTCCACTCCCATTCCACTGCCTGAGATACCGGATGTGTGTTTCAGGTGTATGAGGTCGTCCCGTGCCACAGCGACTGCAATCAGTACATATGGGTTACAGAGCCGTGGGGTGTCTGCAAGGTGACCTTTGTGAACATGCGAGAGAACTGTGGGGAGGGTGTGCAGACCCGCAAAGTGAGGTAAGACCAAGGAGAATGGCCGAGAGGCAAGATGGCCATCATCTCCCATCTCACAGGCAATAACACGGGGCATCCCTCTTCTCCACTGCACTGAAGACTTTTGTTGGTTTTGGTTTTAGGGAATCTGGGTACCTGGGAATTGAGACTATCTGTTTCAAGCAGCAGTTTGTGTATTCTAGTTCCTGACTTTAAAAGCTCCACGTTACAACATCTTTTAAGTTGAATTTTTATTTTTGAGATTATAATATAATTATATCTCCTTTCCTTTTCTCCTCTAGAACCATCCCAATACTGGTCCATGCTCTTTTGAAAATTCATGGTCTATCTTTTCATTAATTACTGTTACATACATATATTATATGCATATATACAGATAATATAAATTCATAAATACAACCTGCTAGATATGTATGCTACTTGTATGTAGCATGTCTCAGGGCTGACCATTGGAAATACAAGTTGAAAGCAAGCTTGATAAGTGTAGATGTTAAACCTCAGCAACTTCGTAAAAGTCAAATATGTTTCTTTTATACATGTGTAATTTTTTATATATGTTCATGAGTGTCTGGAGGCCAGAGATCTGGGTATTTTATCTCATTCACTCCTTGCCTTATTTTTGAGTTAGAGTCCCTCACTGAACTTGGAGCGTGCCGATGAGACCCAGGGATCTCCTGTCTTTACCTCCTCAGTACTAGGCTTACAGATGTGTGCTACAGGACCTACTAATTTTGTCACATGAATGCTGGAAACTGAACCCGGATCCTCGTGCTTATGTGGCAAGCACTTGTCTTACTAAGCCATCTTCCCTACCAGAAAAGCCAAATATAGTCGTAAACACACATTTTCAAATACCCTGCGTTGACTTCCTGCTCTTTTTTTTGTAATCCTGGCTAGCATTTGAATGTTCTCATCTCCTCCAGGAAGCCTTCTCTTCAACCTCTGGCTAGTATTGTCTCTCACTTATTTGAATACAGTTATCATGTGTGATAGGGTAGCTACTGGTCATGTGTGGCTATTTCAATGCCACCTTATACTAGATAAATAAAGTTTTGAATGCATACCTTCAATCACACTATTCATAATTTCATATTCTCAACTGCCACATGTGGGTGTTCTGTTGGACAACAGAAATGTAGAATATTCTTTTCATCACAAAGGGTCTAAAATAATAATAATAAATCCAGAACTAGACATTAGTTTATTCTCATCTATAACTTATCACAAGCTTTGGAATTATTTAATAATGTCTCACAACATATTTCAGTAAAGGTTTTATTTAATTAATGTTAATACCATAAAAATTGTACATATGAAAATTTTGTATAACCTTGTTTCTGATAAAAAAAAATCTGTTTGTCTCAAAAACCCATTTACAATTTCCATGGACCAAAATAAAGTTAGACTAATGATGAGGATGTGAGGAGATAGGAAATGAAAAGGTAAAACTGAGGGTTTTTTTGTCTATAACTCTGTTTCCAAATTAAAATTTTACCCTCCAAACTTAAAAATCATTCCCTTGTGTGTAGAATTTCGGTCAGTTGCTTGTTTTGTTAGTGAAAAATGATTTAAAAAAAAAGAGTATGTTAAAGTTGTCTTGATTTGCATTTCCCTGATCGCTAGGGAAGTTGAGCATGACCTTAGGTGTCTTTTGGCCATTTGAACTTCTTCTGTTGAGAATTCTCTGTTCAGCTCAGTGCCCCATTTTATAATTGGGTTGGCCCTTAATGTCTGTGCTGCTGGGGTTGTACCTAGGAAGCGATCTCCTGTGCCCATCTGTTGTAGGGTACTTCCCACTTTCTCTTCTATCAGGTTCAGTGTGTTCAGACTGATATTGAGGTCTTTAATCCATTTGGATTTGATTTTTGTGCATGGTGATAGATATGGGTCTATTTTCATTCTTCTGCAGATTGACATCCAGTTTTGCCAGCACAATTTGTTGAAGAGGCTCTCTTTTTTCCATTGTATACTTTTAGCTCCTTTATCGAAAATCAGGTGTTCGTAGGTTTGTGGACTTCCCACAGGTCAGGGAACCCTGATGGCTCTTCAAGCTGATGAGGGAGGGGGACTTGATCGGGGGAGGGGGAGGGAAATGGGAGGCGGTGGTGGGGAGGAGGCAGAAATCCTCAATAAATAAATAAATTAAAAAAAAGAGTATGTATTGCACTTTCTGCCAACTGTTATGTACATGATTCTTTTTTCTTTGTAAATAGCTATTTTTCGTGTTTCCAAGCACTTTGGAAACAAAGTACCTTTTCAGATAAATGTATGTGTTGAAGTTGATGCAATAGAGAGAGAGAGGTTAGTATTGATCGTGATCTCTGATCGTGTAATAATGTGCCTGTTTGTCCCTGATTGAGTGGCACAGGGTTCAAACTGTATCCTCTGCTAGTCAGGGTCAGGATGTCCTGCAAATGCGGACTGACATGTCGAGATAGATGAGTCTATAAAAGAACAGGTTTGTATTTACCTATGTTCAATCTTTCTCAGTTAGGATGGAATGGCATATAAGGAAGTGGATAACAGAAGTGGTCCTTTCTAATAAGAATTCCTTTCTCCCCTGCTTCCTTCCTTCTTACCATCTCCCTCCCTCACTCCTTCCCTTCTCTTTTTCTTCTTTTCCATCTTTCTTTTCTTCCCTTCCCCTTGTGCTAGGAATCAAGCCATGATCTCAAAGACGCGAGGCAAAGGAAAGGGCACGCTGTCAATGGCATTTTTGTTTTTGCAATTTTATGCACATAGTGACGATACAAATAAAAAGAGGCCGTTTTAGTTGCTGTTCCTGGAGCAGTTGTGTTCCATCCGTGCAAGGCAATGCATCCTGTATTTCCATGTCTGTAATGAGTCTCTCACCTCCAAAGTGGCCCCGCAGTCTGTGTTTCTAACATACATCAGTCTTCTCAAACAGCTATTATTGCTCGTTAGAATAGAAAGGACAAGGCTAAGAAAGAAGCAAACTTAAAGCTTTTATTTGGGCTTAAGTTTAATTCAAGTATCTATTCTGAATTTTAGATTGAAAAAAAATGTTCATGCCAAATAAAACAAACATCTTGGTAGGTAGAGTTTGTTTCTATTTTGTGGAATGGAAATGTGTTTACAAAATAATAATTTGTCTTAAAACAAATCAAGTTTGTTAAGAGAAGTTATCCCTGAGTAGTAAATTTGCAGTTTATTATTTATTCTGAATTTTGAGTTACTTTTACAATACAAAATTAAGAAAGATAAAAGTCTTTACCAATAAAGTTGTATTGTATAGCTACCTATTAGGGTATCGGACATATCTTCTTAACTTGGATCAATAGGCAATATTACAAGTTAATCCTGTGTGCTGCATCAATATCTGCTAAGACTGTGATCTCAGCATCAATTCCACATTCTGGATGTGGAAATGCTTTGTCTTCAATGTTTTTGCCAGACCACTGTCAAAAGAATATTTTTAGAATGCCACTGAAGATAAACTTTTCCTATATAACTAAAAGCCCTTTAAATAAATTCATAATTTAATGTTTCAACAATTAAATCATCAAATATCTGCTAATTAATTTTGTGAATAATTTTTTGAAAAATCACAGAGATCAGTATTTATAGATTTTTTTAGCTTGCATGTCCAATCAAAATGCTATTATTGACGGTTTTCCAAGTTTTCAAGGTGTCTCACTTAATAGAAACATTTTTCTTAAATTTAGTATCGGCGATTATTAATGAACAATTATTCAGGGCATATTTTTAAAGACACAGTGTCCTTCCTACTAGAAATCTCTGAGCAAAGATGAAATGGCAGGCATATAAGTATGGCATGACTCAGCCAACTTCTGAAACACGGCTCAGGAGGTTTAAGAACCCATCTTCCTCTTAATCTTCCCATAGGCACCTCCCTTCCTGAACCCATTAATTTCATTGACCTTTTCTACATTATAGATCAAAGATCAGTGTTTTCTCTGCCACTATGAAAGTTCACAGAGATTATTAACTAAGGTAAAGGGAATCCACATTAATTAGCTTCTCAAGAGATCAGTAAAGAGGAATTCTTGATTGTCCATAATGAAATAGTATGAACTAATATTTAAATTTTTTCTAATAAAAGCAAAACTAGCAATTAAGAATAAATCATGGTGTAAGATCAAATAACCACACTTTCTGGAGAAGTCATGCCATTCTAATTAGAATTTTCTTCTGGTTTCTGGCTTTCTTTTCAAGTTAGCAGATGAGAACTAAAATTGTCTTTTTAATGGCTTTTAAAACTATTTCTCTTCATTTATTTGTATACACATATGCCACACATGTCTAACACAGCACACACAAACAATCATACAACTACATACACACACACACACGCAAAACCACATACACATACAATCACACAGACACACATGTCATACACTCAATGTCTCTCTCTCACACACACAGAAACACACACACATGTCACATGGCCCATGTAGAGGATAGTTTGCAGGGATTAGTTTTTTTTCTTTCCTAATGACTTCTAGGAACTGAAATCAGTTCTTCAGGTTTGGTTCAGAGTATTCTTGCTGGCAGCTAAAATTAATTTCTAAATGACAAAAACTGATAAATGCCTTATCTTGGAAATGACCTAATGAAGCATTTTGTGTGAATATTGCACTGTACTTAAGCCCCCATCACTTATGAGTCAAGAGTATCTTCTTTCAGAATCTCTTTGGATCATTTTTCAGTTGTTCCTGTCTCACACATCTCACAAATGGGTGTAAAAATATCATTTCCCTTGCAAGGAAACTGGATACCATTTACCAGGGCACTGAAACTATCTTATTAAAGTATTCTGAACATGCATATCAGCATTTTTTTAATCTTAAAGAAGTACTAGCTATGTTTGGTGTCTTAATGAGAACTACCCATCCTGTGTGCTGGCTGTCATTCTAATTGTCCTGGTTTCTTTGCTGGTGTGCATGTTTACTTTCAGATGCATGCAGAATACCGCTGACGGCCCTTCTGAACATGCAGAGGATTACCTGTGCGACCCAGAAGATATGCCCCTGGGCTCAAGAGAATGTAAACTCCCATGCCCTGAAGACTGTGTGATATCTGAGTGGGGGCCGTGGACCCAGTGTGCCTTGGTGAGATTATTAGCATTTGGTTAAATTGTAGTTTGCTTAATTTTTGAAGATTTTTTTTTTAATTATTTAACTCAAAAACCTTTTTTTTTTTAAATATTCATTGTAAAAGCAATGAGTCTTGTTTTAAAAAGCAAGGTGTGCTTTCTTGGCCACTTCCTTGTATGGGTAAGTAATGGAAATTCAGCATTGTCTCTACAACAACTTGCCTTCTTGCCAACCTTTTGCTCCTTTGCTCCTTTCAACTACACTCCTAAACCAGCTTGTGGTGCCTTCAACTGGCCTTACAGATTGCACAGAAGGTTAAAAACTGCAATGGTCCTAAGGATTCCCTGTAGTGAAAGTGAGAGAAGAATGAAATTCTAGCGGAGGGACTTTAGTGGTATCCACTTGATAGCCCTTGCTTCTGGTCAAATCTGCTTAGTTTAAACAGTAGGAACACTCTTTTGCACACGGGGAGTGCTCCAGCAGGCGTGATAACCCCAGGAAGTAAAGGATCCTGAGAAAGATACTGAGCAGGAAGAAGGCTACACATGGTGAGACCTCAAATATTCGAAGATGATTGTTTGTGAACATTTAAAATAGAAACCAAACAATCATAGTTTCTGTTCACTGTGCCTGATGTTAGATTCCCTGTCACTGAGTTCAAAAACAGCCAGTGAGTGCAACAGCATCTATTTTACAATAGAACAGTGTTGTAATAGGATGTGTGACAACTTGAATTTCATCTGTGGAATCTACTGTGAAAATCTCTGAAAATCGTGAGAAGAAAACGATCGCATACCCAAACTGCACCCTCCCTGAACACTTCTTCTTGGAACCACTTCTTGTTAGTGCCTATCTCACAGAAGGGACTGGGAATGTTACTTCCCTTGTAAAGGTAGCTCACCTGTGTGGATCAGTCAGGGTTCTCTACAGGAGCAAGTTACAGAGCTTACCTATTTGGGGAACGAGATTTATCAGGTTTACAGGCTGTGGTCCAGTTAATCCAACAGTGGCTGTCTATCAACTGAGGTCCAAGAATCCAGGAATTGCTCAGTCCAAGAGGCTGACTATCTCAGCTGACCTTCAGCATGTGCCAGAATCCCAAAGCAGGGAACGAGTGGACTTGCTAGCAGGAGCTTGCATGCTTGTAAGCAAGCAGACAGAGTGTCCTTCTTCCAGATCCTTTATATAGGCTGCAAACAGAAGGTGTGGCCCCTATTAAAGGCAGATCTTCGCACCTCAAAAAATATGTATTAAAGCTGTATCTTGCCGGGCGGTGGTGGCGCACGCCTTTAATCCCAGCACTTGGGAGGCAGAGTCAGGTGGATCTCTGTGAGTTCGAGACCAGCCTGGTCTACAAGGGCTAGTTCCAGGACAGGCTCCAAAACCACAGAGAAACCCTGTCTCGAAACCCCCCCCCCCAAAAAAAAAGCTGTATCTTCCCACTTCCAAGATCTGGATTAAAGGTGTATCTTCCCACTTCAAATGATATAATTAAGAAAAAAAAAATCCTCACAGATGTGCCCAGTCATTTGGGTTTTAGTTCATTCCAGATGTAGTTAAATTGGCAACAAGAACAGCTATCACATCCTGATTTTTATACATAGTCTGTGCTTTCCGACTCCTACGAAGCCAAGTGAGTTCACATCAGACAGAACTCTAGATTTCAATAGCAGTGGGGGCCTTAGACCCAACCAGAGGAAGAAAATCACTTGAAACAATGTGCAGAAAAGTTAGTGTCTTATTTAGCGTTCTATCGCCTGATGAAACATCATGACCAAAAGTGTCTTGGGGAGGGAAGCGTTTATTGTATTCCCATTTCCATATATCTGTATTAAAAGCAGTGATGACAGGCACTCATGAAGGACAGGAACCTGAAAACAGGAACTGATACCGAAGTCAGTGGCTTGCTCCCTCCTACTTGCTCATACTGCTTTCTTGTAGCACCCAGGAGTACAAGCCCAGATTTCCACCACCCACAATGGGATGGGCCTTCCAATGTTAATCATTAATTAAGGAAAAAACTCTACCAGCTTGCCTACATCCCACTTTTATGGAAGCAATGTCTTAATTGGGGTTTCCTCCTCTCAGATGACACTAGCCTGTGTCAAATTGACATAAAACTACCCAGCACAGTTATCTTAGCCCTGCACAGCTGCAAAAAACAATGTGAAAAAAGCTGGAAAGATACACCTAGTATTAAATTGCTCAAATTACAGTAAAGGGCCACTTCAGGCAAGTTCATAGTCTGTGTTTTCCAAGGAGATTTGCCTTTTTAATCTCTGTGCTAATGTGGTTAAAATGCCAACTGGAAACCAATTGACTGTTTAGAAACAAACAGATCCAATATATGAATTGAACAGGTATTGAAATAAGGGTGAAGACTCCAGCCTTGATGAGAGTCTGCAAATGAATTCCCGTTTTAATTCTGCAGTGAATTGTATACTACAGTGTCTGATTCTATTTTCAATGATGGAATTCTTAACATCAGAGATTGTGTTAAAAGAATATTCAGCTTGTATAAAGAGGCTGTTGAACTTGGGCTGTTTCTTAAATCCCTTAGCAGGAGTAATAGGAACCACCAAACAGGAAATATGTCCATCTGGGTTCTGTTTTAAATATCCGTAAGTAACCATCTTAGAGAAATATTGAGTTCTACCATGTGTAACAAGAAAGAGTTAATGAAGCATGCTTTGTTTTCTTGAGCATTTGCCAAAAGAAATTTTGAAATGAGATGAAAATTCAGCTAGCTGAATAGGTGTGCCTTTTGGAAGGGTACAAATATGTTACTTTGTTTCATCCAAGACATTCAAAAATAAATACAAAGCGTTTACTGTGTGCAAAGAACTGTTGTGTTCAAAGAATATAGAGAAGAGAAGACAGAAATTTTTTCAATGTGCTAACACTGAAGATGGTAGCAGGACCTTTATATGACTTGCATTCTCTAAATACAAAAAGTGTTGCTTCAGTGACATGATCAAAATATAGTGAGATCAAAGAACAGGGCAATAACTACTTAAAGCCTAAGAAATCCAAAATTGTTCCTTTCTACTCTTAGAAGGCACATGTTTTCAGAAAGCTGCACCAGGAAGAAAATAGCCAGCCACGCTATAAATGCTAAATTGATTATATGAATGTATGCATTAAGAAAATAAAAGTCATAATACCTAGAGAATTATGTGAAGTCACCATTAAATTGGTTTATGTCAATTAACACACATCACATGGGTGCAAATATGCATACACACATATACACTTTTATACATATACCTTAAATCATTATAACATATGGGATTAACATTCTTTGTTGCTAAATATGGCCATATGAATGTGTTTATATAGCTATGAGGTAATGACTTAAGCATATTCTAGCTAGGATGAGACATCAGACTCTTAGTCAACACTTAACATTTTACATATGAAAACTCTGAAACATAATGAAGTTTACTGACTTGTTCAAATTAGTCAATGAATTAAGTGCTCTACTGCCACCCCCAGTAACATGCTAACTTTTGTAGGCTGAGTTTATCTTTCTGAAAAATGATATTGTTCTTTGTAAGCCTTGCAATCCAAGTGGTTCCCGGCAAAGGTCAGCTGAGCCTATCAGACAGCCTGCTGATGAAGGACGAGTCTGCCCTGATGCTGTGGAGAAGGAGCCCTGTAGTCTGAACAAAAACTGCTACCACTATGACTACAATGTCACAGGTAAGCACGTCATCTTGTCTTCACAGAGTCTGGGGTACAGTCCCATGTAAAGCTGCTCCAGGCAGTCTCATCTGCCTAGGCCAGCTACGCTGTGTGCCATTTGAAGACACAGCCTACACTCTGAGAAATAACAACATGAAGAAATAGTTAGCTGGTTTATATTTTGGTAAACATCAAAATATAGAGAATGCAAGTATCACAAAGACTAAATTTTCATAGTAGGTGGTAAATATTAAAGACAATCCTTAAAACCTTCTCCCACTTTGGAAGGGTACAAATATGTTTTCTTTTTTAGCAGATGTTTGATACTTAACAACATCAACATAAATAATTGTTGTGGTACAGGGACATTTATGAACAACATTCACATGATGTAAAATTCTGTAATCTTAAAAATTAATGTTCAAAAAAGTAGACTTGTAATAAATTGCATTTGTTTCATTAATTTTATTTAATACTATCAAAGCATACACATCAAAACAATTTCATTTGTTCCTTTGGTTTGGTACAGCATCAAAGCTAACTTGGATGTTCCCCAAGTGAATTCCACAATGAAATAAGCTCAAGAAATTGAAAAAAGAAACAACAGTCACATTGGCTTCTGTCTCTTTAGTTTTCCCTATGATTTGTTTTGATGACACAAAGGAAATCAAAGTTGTCTAGGTTATGTAGTTCTAGCGTAGAGAAAGATGGAAGAACGATTTTCACAAAAGATACAAATAAGGGAGTTTAATAAATATGCTGAAGTTATTTACAAAATAAATGAGTTTGCGTTTTTTGAAACATCCTACTTACAGAAATAAATGAAGTACATTATGAAACTAGAACTACATAGAGTACTAATATATATATAACTATGTCGTTACCTATACATAGCATATATGCATACTCTGTATAGTTATATCAATTAAAACTATGCTGACTTTGCTGAAAGAGACATAATAGTAAATTTTTAAGTTCTACTGTTCTTAAAAAAATGTTTTGAAATGATGTTGATCAATAGAGCAAAGCCGTTTTTACAATATCACTCAATAGCTAGCTGTCAAGATTATCAAGTAAGCAGACATCTGCCTTAAAGAATAATCCCCACTGCTATGTGCAACCGCAGCAATTCCATTGACTCCTAATATGTTCAATGCTGGGACCCATATGCTCTGCATGTGGGGTGATGGATTGTGTGGCTTAGGAAGCAGTTGTGAATTAGGTATGGGATTCGGGTCATCAGAGCTTCGTCGGAAAATCTGCTCGTGCATCGCCTCCTGTTCTGATGGGCGTTTTCTGTTCAGACTGGAGCACATGTCAGCTGAGTGAAAAGGCGGTTTGTGGAAACGGCATTAAAACAAGGATGCTGGACTGTGTTCGAAGTGATGGCAAGTCCGTTGACCTGAAATATTGTGAAGAGGTGGGTGAGTGCTGTGATTATTTTTGCAGGAAATTCTTCCCTAATGGTTCAGATTCACATGGAGCCTAGTGACAAGTGCGCCACACAGTGCACGGCCAACAGCTGTTTTCACAGACTGTTTAGTGCCTCTCGAAAAGAGACAGCATCCACACTACTCCTTTCCACAAATAATTTCCTGTATTCTTTTCAGCTTGGAGCTCAAAGGTATGCTAATTAGGCCATTCTGGAAGAAATGCTTAGGAAACAATAAGCAATCAAGGTGAATAAAGGCAATAAATCTTAATCAGACCACTCATCATCTTTTGTAATTTCATGTGAATTGGGTGCAGAGCTTGGACACCTGCCAAGAGCCGTCATTTATTCTTTCTGTTGCTAAACATTGATCACACGCAGCTTCAGAGCAGATTTCGATATTAATATCTGCTACCCAGCTGCGAGAATCTACGTACTTAGGTCATGAAGAAAGCCTAACGTTCAAGCAAAGGAATGAAGTCTGTCACCGTTATATCTAAGGCTGAGAAAAAACTGTGGTTTATAGTTAACCGTTGAATGAAAGTAATATCATCCCTCTTAGCTATAACCTTATGAGCAGTAGAGAAACATGTAACTGACATTTCTTTTCATAAAGCTGCACCTTTCAGTGAGTTTTGTCTGAGTTCCAAACCACAATGGCAATGATATTCCTGTTGTTTAGCTCCCTGTGCTTCTGCAATCCACAAGGTCATTTTCAGACTAAGTGCTTCAGTAGATCTGAAACAGAATCGTGTGAACTCTGAAGGGAAAGCCATCAGCAGAACTATTTGAATCCACTTAGTGCCATTGTCCAAACCTTAACTTCCTTACATCTCTGTCTATAGGGGAGACTTTCAGATACTCTAAAAACATCAAGTTGTTTAGTTAATAAATGCCTACAACTAAAACCATGGGCCATGAGTCAACCTATTCACATGTTATGTCAAAGTAAGTTAAATATGAGTTTTTAAACTAATACCATTTAAGCAAAATAACCAACAATAAATAGCACTTTTGTGAGTGGAGATTATTATAACAACCACAACCTTCCCAGAGAGTGGTCTGTGATCAAACACAAGCTGCTGGTGAGTGCCAGTGCAGGCGAAGTCCCCTCCTTACAAGAACATGAAATGAGACCTCTATGAAAGGTGAGCCCAACGCATTCAAGACTATCTTAAACTACTTCATGTAATATGAAGTCTGCAGCGACAATGCAGGTTCAAATCCAAACATCCTGGCAAATACTGTCTTTAGGGAAACCTGAGCTAGTCAGGTGGGAATTAAACAGCACACACACCATTTTATACATCCCTGGGAGTCCAGCTGGCTCTGCAAACTGTGCTATCTTTGTAAACAATGGTCAGACCACCTACCTACCAACCCCTGTGCAAACCCTGCATTACATTCCGCAGTGGTAGGTAACTCCTGCTGCTTCCTTAATAGGCACAAAGAAATGTGCCATTACTGCCCAACAAAGAGGAAAGTTAGGGTTAAATTCACTTGTGTTTACGTAGTGCATTTTCCCCTTTGGTGGTTTTGACTTTTTTTTTTAACTCATTTGATACCTAGTCATTGTGTCTCATTTTCTTTTCTTTAAAACCTAAATAGATTATTAAAATTTACTTAGAAACATGTTTACATGAATAGATGTATTGATTTGGGCAGATGATATACTTGGATGGAGATAGATAGATAGATAGATAGATAGATAGATAGATAGATAGATGATAGATAGGCATATAGATAGGCAGATAGATAGATAGATAGATAGATAGATAGATAGATAGATAGATAGATAGATAGATAGATAGATATAGACAAACACACAAGCACAGGGAAAAAGATGATTGAAGGACAGAGGAACAAAGAGAGTAAAAAGATGAAATAAATATCACGAGAAAGAAACAGAGTTTAAAAGTGTAATTAATGGATAGCCAAAACGCTGTCTAATGTAGTAAGTTAGTAACAGATGATTCTATGTTAAACACTCCCTCCTGAAACTACAGCATATCATTAATATTTCACATTACATTCACTATATCACCCCAAGATTTATCTCTTCACCCTCATGTAGTTTTTAAAAATCGTTATGAGACTTTAATTTAATTCACTCATTCATTCATTCATTTTCGGTGCAGGAGACTAAATTCAGAGCCTTCAGGATAGTAGCCCTATGCTCTGTCACTGAGCTACACTCCAGCTCCCAAATTGGTCTATGGTTTTGTTTTGTTTTTTTCAGTACATTCTATCTTTGGTTTTAAGTGGCAGTTTGTCTTTAAAGCCATTTGGTTAATCAGCTTAATGTGTCTACATAAAAGATAAATAACACCAAGAAGATAAAATTATAGGTCTGTATTTTGGCGATATTTTGAGTTTTGAAATGTTACAAAGCCGTTTCATCTATACTCCTTTATTTTTCACTTAGGAACTTTCAACTAATTTTTAGATTAATTCTATTTTTTCATTACTTATGGAAAAAGTTATGTGTGGGGATAGGTATGGATCTATTTGCATTCTTCTACATGTTGACATCCAGTTATGACAGCACCATTCGTTGAAGATGCTTTCTTTTTTTTCTATTGTATAATTTTAGCTTCTTTCTCAAAAATCGGGTGTTCAAAGCTGTGTAGATTAATATCCGGATCTTTAATTCAATTACATTGGCCAACCTGTCTGTTTTTATGCCAATACCAAGCTGTCTTTATTACTGTAGCTCTATAATAGAGCTTGATGTTGGGGATAGTGATGCCTCTGAAAGCTCCTTTATTATACAGGGTTGTTTTGGCTATCCTGGGTCTTTCATTTTTCCATATGAAGTTGAGTATTGTTCTTTCAAGATCTGTGAAGAATTGTGTTAGGATTTTTATGGGGATTGCATTGTGTCTGTAGATTGCTTTTGGTAGGATTACCATTTTTATTATATTGATCCTACCTATCCAAGAACATGGGAGATCTTTCCATAATCTGATACCTTCATCAATTTCTTTCTTCAAAGACTTAAAGTTCTTGTTGAACAGGTCTTTCACTTCTTTTGTTAGTGTTACCCCAAGATATTTTATGTTATTTGTGGCTATTGTGAATGTTGAGGTTTCTCTGATTTCTTTCTCGGCTTTTTTATCATTTATATATATAGGAGGGCTACTGATTTTTTTTTTGAGTTGATCTTGTATCCTGTCACATTACCGAAGGGGTTTATCAACTGTAGGAGTTCCCTGGGAAAATGTTAGACAGTACATAGCTAGTTGTATAGAATCAGTATGCCCCTGAATTCACTTTCTGTCCTTGGCTCTTACTTTTTTTGGTTGACTGTAATCGTAATATTTAGGAACATTGTCTTTCTGGTGACTTTCCCCTATGCCAGGCAGCTACCTTTGCTCCTTTTCTCTCATCCCCTCCGCCTTTCTCCAGTCTCCTCTTCTTCTCTCTTGTCTCCACGTCTCCACTGCTCTCTATGCTCTCTTCTGTTCTTTCCTCTTCCACTTTTTTCCTCTCTTGTCATTCCTTTCTCCACTGACAGCTCTCAAGGTCCTGTCTCCCGGCCTATACAAACATATCTATCTCTGCTCTTTCAGCTTGGCCTGGAGAAGAACTGGCAAATGAACACATCCTGCATGGTGGAATGCCCTTTGAACTGTCAGCTTTCGGACTGGTCGCCTTGGTCAGAATGCTCTCAATCATGTGGACTCACAGGTTGGTTTGTAATGCAATTAACATTAGGCTAGTGATCAAGCCACACAAAAGAAAATATCTCTGTTGCTCTAAATGATATCAACTGAGCTACAGAAAGGTATCTTCCTTGTAAAAAACAGGTAAGACTCTCTGAGGTCCCCTCAAGGAAGATACATATGATACCATCTCCCAATAATATATCCATCTACTTGTACAATTATGATGACACACTGAAGTTGTATCATTTTATATTTTTAAAGGAAAAATGTTTAGAAGACGAACAGTGACCCAGCCCTTTCAAGGTGATGGGAGACCTTGCCCTTCCCTCATGGAACAGTCCAAGCCTTGCCCAGTGAAACCATGCTATTGTTGGCAGTATGGCCAGTGGTCTCCGTGCCAAGTTCAGGTATCAAATCTCAGGAAGCTATGTGGATGCCAGCATTCTTCATCTGCTAAGTCTTGGTTCTAGAATTATTTTGAATTAAAGATGATCGGTTCCCTCATAAACATTTTAGTGGTTTTGCAAATACTCAGTCCTTTAATTAGTTTTAATAGCAAGCACCCCCTGTCCTGTACTTTTAAAATCATTTGGAGACTGATTCATTTTAATGAAAATTTATTTGCCTGTCTTTGTCTAGGAAGCAAATAAATTGTTCCATGTATGCTTTATAGCTTGTGCCCTATAAGACTTCTTCCCAGGGGTTTGCAATGCTTCTTTAGCTATTCATAAATCAAATCGGTGATGCAAAAATGACTACAAGCCGTGAGCTCTCTAATGAATTATTTTTCTTTTTCTAATTAGCTGTTTCTCCCTCCATTCCAGGATGCCCAGTGTGGAGAAGGAACCAGGACACGGAATATTTCTTGTGTGGTGACTGATGGCTCAACTGATGATTTCAGCAAAGCGGTGGATGAAGAATTCTGCGCTGACATTGAGCTCGTCGTAGATGGTAATAAGCAGATAGTTCTGGAGGAAACCTGCACCCAGCCCTGTCCAGGTAATAACAGAACACAATTCATATTTTAGACACATCATCCTAGTAACAGAGTCAAGAAGAGGTTATGTATATAGTCCAAATGAAGAACATCAACAATCTTATTCAGTAATACCTGTACTAACTCTGTGAGTCAGGGAACCACTGCATTGCTGCAGGGAATGGGGTCTCTAAGATCCTGAGCTGTATCCCCAACCCTCTGTTGTATATCTTGAAAGCTAGACAAATTTGACACAGTCAGCTTTAAAGAGTAGAATATGAACGTATAACTTTACCTAAGTGACAAGAAACTGAGTGAAACTTTCATCTCTCTCTTTTGTATGAGTAGGCTTAATCTCTATATGTATCTTTATTTGATATTGACATGGAGTGCAGAGAAACCCACTAACTCTATTCTGCTGCGGTCCATTCATTACCTAATCATCATCTTGACATATCCATGTCAAGATTTAATAGCAATATGAGAGCAGAACGCTCCTAGTGCTAAACACACTTGTATACTTTCACTAACCCCATTGGGGTAATAAATTTACGCCACACCCTTCAAAGATGAAAAATGTTTTTCCTAATTCATATTCTAATCTTTATTCTATTTTATTTTTACCCACACCAGGTTTTCCTGGTAAACACTGGGTAACCCAAAATGTGACATCTCAGACATGCAATCATTCCTACAATTTTCATAAATTCCTTTGCTAGTTGCTTTTTTTCTTGGCATTTTCAAAATGTGCTAGATTTTTAATAAGATTTTCTTAATTTCTTGGGAATGTCATCCAATATATTTTAATCATATTACCCCTTCCGCACAACTGCTCCCAGATCTACCACCACCACCTCTCTCTGAACCCACTCTGCTTCTATTCTCTCTCTCTCTCTCCCTCTCATGCTCAGTCCCCTCACTCTCTTTCTCCCTATCCTCCTCTGTTTATATCTCAACTCCACCCTTCTCTCCCTCTCTCCTTGCCTGTTCTCAAAATCGTAAAAGATGTTGGATACATGGATCCATCATGTAATTCTATTCTTATGCATATGCTCAAGAAAATCACACATATAACACATATGTTCAGCACAAGCTTCTACTTCAATAGTCACAAGAGTTTCAAATTAGAACATTTAAATGCACAAGAGATCGTACAAATGTGACTGAGTGGAAAATGGCAAATGTAAAAAAGTATATATGGTATGTAGGATATGATTTCAAGAATAACATGGTTGGGGATTTCTGAGGTTCTGGGAATGGTCTGTTCTTGATTAGATGTTGATTGCATAGATATATAATCAGACTGTGGAAACTTGCTGTGCATTTATGGTACTTGGCATTTTGCAGGTACTATGTATTTTCTCCAAAGGGGGTGTAGTTGATTGGAGATGTAGACTAGAAGAAACTGCCAGTTTAATTTCCACTGTGTCAACTTCTCAGCAGCTTGCCTCGGCTAGATGCATCTGGGAAGAAAGAAAATATTATTTAATCACTGATTATTGCACCTTGAACTTAAAGCTCACCCAAATTTATGAATATCTAGAGGCAAGTTCTATGTATTATTAGGTTGTATAGCTCCTTTGACAATAGTAACAAACATCATGTTAGGTTTTAGACAAGTATTATCCATCTTTTAGGAAATTACCATGATGGGAAAACTCCTTCAGGTCATAGCTTATGTTTTATAACATTAAGTCACACAGAGATCACCCCATCTCTCCAAATAGCATATTGATTACATATAAAATGATGTTTATTGTATATTCAAATATCATAAATGTCATTTATAATTAGCATACTTACAAACATGGCCTAGCACAGTTGGAATCAAAATAAGTATCTGCAACACTGTTCCCTGGGGTTATAAATTACCAACCTGTTTCTTACAGGTGACTGTTATTTGAATGACTGGTCTTCATGGAGTCTGTGTCAGCTGACCTGTGTGAACGGTGAGGATCTTGGTTTTGGTGGAATACAGGTCCGATCCAGAGCTGTGATTATACAGGAACTGGAAAATCAACATCTATGCCCAGAGCAGATGTTAGAAACCAAGTCATGTGATGGTGAGTGCTTCAATTCATGAATTCTATTCATTTGAGAATTAAATTACAAGTAATATTCCTAGGGCCCAAGAATGTGCTTCAATAGGTAAAGTGCTTGCCACGCAAGTATGAAGATGTGAGTATGAATCCTCAAAGATTGGAGGCAGAAACAGAAGAATCTCCAATAGCTTGAGAGTTACCTAGCCTAGTATATTCAACAGCAACAAAAGACAGATTCTGTGTGGATGACCAACAACCAAGATGGTACTACAGTGTTCAGATACTTGCCTCTAGGCTCTATTTGCACACACACACACACATACACACACACACATCACAGAGGGGGATATTCTGATTTAAAATGTGGAATGTTCTAAAAATATTTCCTAGTTTTAGAAATTACAGAAACCTAAGATAATTAGGAAAAACTGATTATATATTAATAAAATCTGTGATCAAACACAAAGCTAGTATTTTTCATTTGTGTAACAAATGAAAACAAATTGCAAAATTAAACACTACAAAACCATAGCAAAATTAGACCCTTTAACATAGTCTGAGAAGCTAATAAATCAATTCATTGGTAAGAAGTAGCAATTTTAAATTCACAATAATTGGACATAGAGCATTATATGAATACATGTTCAGGTGTCTATGTATGGATTGCATATACAGAAGCAGTCCTTCAATATTTGCAGGACACTCAGTAACAGTCGGTATCCAGACCCTCAGTGCATTACAATGTTATAGTTTGGACTATGGCGACATCTTGATAACAACAAAAGACTGTATCTGGTGGAGAATGTAAGGCTCAAATTCTTAGATTTTGTTCTATAATGTTTAAGATATGTGACTCCAGAGTGACATCCACTAGAGCAGGTTCCAACCAGTGACCTCTGCAGGAGCAGGTACAGGAAGCAACCTCCACAGAAGCAGGTATGTGGGAGCAACAGCTGAGAGAAAAGGCCTGAGCCAGAGGTTTTTCAGGTGCCAACCCATGTCAGGGACCTCCATGGGAGCAGGGCTGTGAGCAGGGCTGTGAACAGGGCTGAGCCAGGCACATCCACGCAAGTAGGCACCAGCAAGCAACCTCCTCAGGAGAAGGTTCGAGGGAGCGACCACAAAGAGAGCAAGCCCAAGCCAAAGAATTCTGTGACACCAGGCCCAGCCAAGGGAACACGCTTAAGACAGCAACCTCTTCCAGGGTAAGCCTGAGCAAGCAACCTCCACAGGAGCAAGTACAAGAGAGCAACCACCAAGAGATCAGGGCAGGGACAGAGACCTCCTTGGAACCAGGTCCAAGCCATGGACATCTGCAAGATCCAGCCTTAGCCAGCGACCTCAGCAGGGGCAAGCCCAAACAAGCATCCTCCATGTGAGCAGGCCCAAATCACCCCCAGGATTGCACAACCTGCCAGGAGTGTCTAATGGAAACACCAAGTGACCTCTGAGGTGACTGGTACCATGACCCTGACTGAACTACGAGGGGCAACCATCCAAGCCTTGGATCCACTGGCACCTGGAAGATTGATCCCCAGAGGCACAGCCCCAACTACATCAATCAGAGGGAAAGATGGGTAGACAAGGTAAGAACACTCAACACCACAAAGCACAACATGACACCAACAAAAACTAGTGAAACTAAAATAGCAAGACTTTAACAGCCCAATATAGATGAAGCAGAAGAAAATGACCTAAATAATAACTTTAGGAGAATGCTTAAGGCCCTTAAAGAGGAAATTTAAAAATCCCTCAAAGAAAGGGAAGAAAAGAGAAAAATTGGAAGAAATCAACAAATTCTTTGAAGTAAACCAAGAAAAAGCAATCAAGCAGATAATAGAAACAATTCAAGACATGAAAACTGAAATAGAAACAATAAGGAAAACACAAACTGAGGGAATTCTGGAAAGAGAAAATATGGGAAAACAATCAGAAACCACAACTGCAAGCATAAACAGCAGAATACAAGAGATGGAAGAGAGAATCTCAAGCGCTGAAGATACAATAGAGGAAATAGACTCATCAGTCAAAGGAAACATTAAATCTATCAAAGGCTTAACACAAGCACAAAATATCCAGGATATATGGGGCACCATGAAAAGACCAAACCTAAGAATAATAGGGATAGGAAAAGGAGAAATCTAACTCAAAAGTACAGGAAATATATTCAATAAAATCATAGAAGAAAACTTTCCCAACCTAAAGAAAGATATGCCTATGACGATACAAGAAGTTTACAGAACACCAAATAGAATGGGTAAAAAAAAGTCCCTTGTCACATAATAATCAAAACACTAAACATACAGAATAAATAAAGAATATTAAGAGCTGCAAAAGAGAAAGGCCAAGTAACATATGAAGGAGGACCTATCAGGATTACACCTGACTTCTCAATGGAAACAATGAAAGCCAGAAGGTCCTGGTCAAGCGTTATGCAGACATTAAGAGATCTTGGATGCCAGCCCAGACTACTATACCCAACAAAACTTTCAATCACCATAAATGGACAAAACAAGATATTCTATGACAGAACCATATTCAACCAACACTTAGCCACAAACCCAGCCCTATACAAAATACTAGAAGGAAAACTCTAACTCAAGGAAGTTGACTACATCCACAAAAACACCGACAATAGGTGATCTTACTACAGCAAATCCCAAAGAAGGGAAAAACACACACAATGACATCACCAACAATGAAAACTAAAATAACAGGAACTAGAAATGACTGCTCATTAATATCCCTTAATATTAATGAATTCAACTAACCTATAAAAAGACACAGGCCAGCAGACTGGATAATAAAAAAGAATCCATCCTTCTGCTGCATACAAGAAACATACCTCAACCCCAAAGAGTTTACTGCCTCAGAGTAAATGGTTGGTAAAAAATTTTTCAATCAAACGGACCTAAGAAACAAAAAGGTGTAGCTATCCTCATATCTAAGAAAATAGACTTAAAACCAAAATCAATCAAAAGAGACAAAGAAGGACATTTTATACTCGTCACAGGAAAAATCCATCAAGAGGAAATGTCAATACTGAACAACTATGCACCAAATACAAGGGCACCCTCATAAGTAAAAGAAACACAACTAAATTTAAATCTCATATTAGACCCTAGACACTAATAGTGGGAAACTTCAACACCCCACTCTCACCACTGGACAGGTCTATCAGACAGAAACTTAACAGAGAAATAAGAGAACTAACAGATATTATGACTCAAATGGACTTAACAGATATCTACAGAACATTTCATCCAAACATAAAATAACATATTTTTTTTCTCAGCACCTCATGGAACCTTCTCAAAAATGACTACATACTAAGTAACAAAACAAACCTCAATAGATGCAAAAATCACTATAACCCCATGTATCTTATGAATCAATATGGCTTAGAATTCAAAAGCAATACCAATTTCAGAACCCCACAAACACATGGAAATTAAACAATGCTCACCTGAATCACCAATGGGTCAAGAAGGAAATAAGAAAGAAATTAAAGACTTCCTAAAATTCAATGAAAATGACCACACAAAATATCCAAATTTATGGGGAACAATGAAAGCATTGTTAAGAGGAAATTTCGTAGCACTACATGCCTACATGAAGATGCAGGAAAAATCCCACACTAGTTAGCTAACAGAACACCTGAAAACTCTAGAACATAAAGAAACAAACTCACTCAGAAGGGCTAGATGGCAGAAAATAATCAACGTAAGAGCTGAAATCAACAAAATAGAAACAAAGAAAACAATACAAAGATTAAATGAGACAAAGAATAGCTTCTTCGAGAAAATCAACAAAATAGACAGAACTTTATCCAAGCCAACCAAAAGGCAAGGAGAGAGTATCCAAATTAACAAAATCAGAAATGAAAAGGGGGACATACAACAGATATGAAGGACATTCAGAGAATCATCAGGTCATATTTTGAAAATTTATACTCCACACAATTGGAAAACTTAAACAACTTTCTGCATAAATATCATTTATCAAAGTTAAATTAAGACCAGATAAGCAAACTAAGTAGACCTATAACTGCTAAAGAAATAGAAACAGTCATCAAAAGTCTCCTAACCCAAAGAAGCCCAGGACCAGATGGTTTCAGAACAGAATTCTACAAGATTTTTAAAGAACTCCTCAAATTTTTTCTACACAATAGAAACAGAAAGAACATTCCCAAACTCTTTTTACGAGACTATAATTAACCTGATACCCAAACCACACAAAAACATTACTAAGAAAGAGAATTACAGACTAATACCACTCATGAACATTGATGCAAAAATACACAATAAAATACTGACAGAATCCAAGAACACACCAGAAAAATTATCCACTATGACCAAGTAGGCTTCATCCAAGAGTAGCAGAGATGTTTCAAAATATAAAAATCTGTCAATGTAATCCACCATTCACAAACTGAATTTTAAAAACCTCATGATCATCTCATTAGATGCTGAAGAAGCCTTCGACAAAATGCAACATTCCTTCATAATAAAGGTCTTAGAGAAAGCAGGAATATAAGAAATATATATAAATATAATAAAGACACTATACAGCAAGCCAACAGCCAACATCAAACTAAATGGAGAGAAACAAAGCAATCCCACTGAAATTAGGAACAAGAGAAGGTTGTCCACACTCTCCATATCTATATCTATTCAATATAGTACTTGAAGTTTTAGCTACAGCAATAAGAAAACAAAAGAATATCAAGGGGATAAAATTAGATTAAAAAATGTGAAGATCAGAAACACTGATGACAACTTTTGCTAGAGAAGATATGGAGTAAAGAGACACTATTCCATTGCTGGTGGAAGCGTAAACTTGTACAGTTGCTTTGGAAATTATTATGGCAATTTCTCAGAAAATTAAGAAACAACCTTTCTTAAGACCCAGCAACACCATTTTTGGCTATATACCCAAAGGATGCTCAATAATACCATAAGGACATCTGCTCAACTGTGTTCATAGCAGTATTATTTGTCATAGCCAGAACCTGGAAACAACCTAGATGCCCCTTGACCGAAGAATGGATAAGGAAAATGTGGTGCATTTACATAATGGTACTACACAGCAGAAAAAATAATAATGATCACTATTTAAAATTAGTAACTCCCTTATTTCAGTGAGTAAAGACATGGGTGTCAATAAGAAATAAAATGCCTGAAATAGCAATAAGCCATTTCTACCAGAAGAAATCCAAAACATTCTTAAAACTGTTTGACAATTTTATTTATCAATAACTTATGTTATTATGATAAGATAGATTTGTATACAGCCAAGACTGATTAAAAGTAAATTAAATGTGTTACTTCCTTTGTGTAGAGAGAGCAATAGAGTCATAGCTACCATTGGGTATTCGCCATGTAGTGCGAAATATGAACAATATTTAGCAAAG
This sequence comes from Microtus ochrogaster, assembly GCF_000317375.1. Taxonomy (NCBI): domain Eukaryota; kingdom Metazoa; phylum Chordata; class Mammalia; order Rodentia; family Cricetidae; genus Microtus; species Microtus ochrogaster. The sequence continues at coordinate 7,656,875 of NC_022035.1, read as the reverse complement.
TTTCAGCTATCTGCAGTTATATCAGAGATTTCCTTTCTAGATAGTTATATTTTTAAAGCACCAATATACTTGCTTCAGGCTGACCAACAGGGCATGTTAATGGCACTAATTTAAAATAACATGACCAAAGAAAACAAATAAATTATAAAACCTGATACAATGCAACTCCATGTGGCAGTTAAAATAAATTGACTAGAGCTGCATTAAAATCACATTGAGATAGTTCATCTGTAACAGTGACAAATAAGGTCCTGAATTATATATAAATCATAATTGGTGCGAATCCATAATACTGAGTAAATGTTAATCTGAATAAAGTATTAATTTTATTAAGTAATGTTGAATAATATATGCATATATGTATATTTATAGTAAAAAGTAAAAATGATGTAGAAAGCTGCATATTTACCTCAGAATGATGTGATGTGACTGGGAAATTAGAAGATAGGATCAGGAAATGATGTTAGGCAATACTAAGTTCTTAGCTCATTTTATTGATGAGCAAACGAATGAAAAGTAAAGCAAGTATGGCTAAATGGTAATGTTTGTTAGAATTACATGATAAATAATTGAATATATTCTACAGTTAGTTATTCTCTGATCTGTCTCCTTGTTCCTTATTTCAGTGTATAAAAAATAAATAAAAATGGACTAAAACTTTAGAAGTATCCAGTGTCTGGCATAAAGTAGCAGCATAAAAGATACGTCGGAACATTAGTGGGGACTTAGGTTGACAGCTGCAGTTTTTATCAAACTTGTTTTGCAACATTCAGGAAGCCCATTGACATAGCAATCCCCAGCAGCAGACTTCCTGTCCCCTTTCATTCGTTCATGCATGCGTTGATAACCCTCTCTCACGGGGGTCCCGAGTAATGCAACATCAGTGCTTGCTCTGTGCCTGCAGATGGGCAGTGCTACGAGTATAAGTGGATGGCGAGCGCTTGGAAGGGTTCCTCTCGCACAGTCTGGTGTCAAAGGTCAGACGGCGTAAACGTGACAGGTAAAACACCAGTATCTTGACTTTCTGCATTTATTCCCGTAACACATGTGTAGTTGACTACTGAAGGACACTGAATTGTTAACACACTGTTGGAATCAAGAAATTTGTGTTGTACATGTGTGGTGACCAATGACAATTTTTTTTTAAATATCTCAACTTCTCTCTCTCTCTCTCTCTCTCTCTCTCTCTCTCTCTCTCTCTCTCTCTCTCTCTCTCTAGGTTTTCTCTGTAGCTTTTGAGCCTGTCCTGGAGGAAACTAGCTCTTGTAGACCAGGCTGGCCTTGAACTCACAGAGATCCGCCTGCCTCTGCCTCCCTAGTACTGGGAGTAAAGGCCTGAACCACAGCTTCAAGTTCTCTCTTATCTGTCACCTTTAGACATTAGACTATATTTCATTGAAATACTACTTAGCACTAATGAATGAATATAAGTGATTTCCTGCTTTTCCCTAGAGATTTTATACATTAACAACTTACTATACGAAAATAAAATAATAATTATGCCTTTCACTATTTCTGCTTGTGTGCTTTGAAGATGATACACGACAAGGTAGAATACACATATAAACATAATATACCTAAATTATCAAATCTATTATAAAGACATTTTAGTGATTAGCAAGAAAGATTTACCAGTAAAATCAAACCCAGGGCATCTGAGAGGGACATTTGCTGTGTTCCCATCACAAACTATTATTATACTTCCAAAGAAGAAAATCAAAAGAAGATTTTTGAAAGATATCCCCAATGGACTTCCTTAATATACAAGTCCTTTGTATGAGCTCAGTAAAGTCAAGGGCCCATTCCAAACATAAAGGAAAGACTTCAAGATGAATCTATATTGAATAGCCTGCAAATTTCATAGAAAAAAATCAAGGTCTGAAACAGAATCTCAACTTCAGGCACATAAACACAAACTTAAAATGTTATCCCTTAATTATCGTCTTAAAATAATTTAGTTATTAGGGATTTCCATATCAGAGGCAGGAGCAATGTTGACTGTCAGCTGCCCAGGACACCTGCTGACTGGGGGCTCTAGTTTCAACTCTTCTGCAAGAAAAACAAAGTAGTATGCATCAAGTTGACCCTGAGTTATCTTTCATATATACAGTGAGATCAAAGGATTCAGCCAGGATCAATGTGCTTCTTGGAAAACATCAATTTTTATATCGAATTTCAAGGGACCCAGGTTTATTGAAACCTAATTACTTATTTATTCCCTATAAAAGCCAGAACAGAATGCAAAACTACATTCTTATGAAGACGGAATTTTTGTGAATAAAAACTCCATCAAAAAGCCTTTGATAATAGCATCTCCCAGTGGACATATAATATATAATAGAAAACATTCCCACCAGGAAGCTCTTTGCTGTCTGAACAGTATTATTTGGGAAATGAAAACAATGAACCAGAACGCCATTGTAAAAGAAATGGGGGATAAAAAAGCACAGACAGGGAAGGATAGCCATTCCAAAGCAAGTGTCCCAGGTGCGATTCACTTTGCTCAGGTCCTGGAAGGAAAGATACGTCATTCTTTAAATGATTCCTAAGGTTGCTTTTTTTTCAAATATAGAAGCAAATAATATTTGCTTGCTTTTTCTTCTGACTCTATTGTTTCTCTACTGAAACTGAGACTATTTCCCAAATCAAAATTAAGTCAAAATTTAAAGATTCATCAGTATGTCACATTTTAATTTATTTTAATACATGAAAATATGTATCCAATTATTTTTCTCTGTTACCAAGAAGCCAAAGTGGAATTATTTACGATAACCTCTAGATGCATTCTTCTTCGACTGTTTAGATGATGTTCCCTATGAAAACAGGTGTAAGTACATTATCTCTGTGGATCAGTTGCTGTAATTTACAGATTGTCACTATAAGGACGTCATGGGACTGCTATTCTTTCTCTTCTTTTGTTTAGTAATAGACAGTATGGTCATTAAACTGTGTGTGCCTTACAATGACTAACTGCTTTTGTTGTGATAGCTTTTGTTTTGCATTATTATATGCATTTTTATATGAAAGAATTAATTAATAAAAACTTTTTTAAAAGAATTTATAAGATTAAAGGAAAAACAAAGAATTGATGATGGGAACCTTTGATTGATCCAAAATACTATTAGCTCCATAAATGAAAAAAAAAATCATTTGTTTGGCTAAAGTTTTGTTCAGCTGAGTAAGTACAATTCGAAACTATGGGTCACACCTATATCACCAATATTTTATCTTCAGACAACAGTTTCCGTATTTAAAATGCAATAACAGGCAATGCAAAGTTTGTATTGTATGTGAGAATTAAACTAGGAAAATTAATTTCAATGGCAAATTGGAAAATAGCACAAGCAAAAGACTTGCTGGTTACATTGGTCTTCTTTCCAGAAACCACAAGTATCTGGAATTAGCTACAAGAACAGTGATTTTTCCTTAAAAACAGATATGCATTCTAATAAGCATTTTTGTGTAATGATCAAATAAATTGAAAAGTTACTTTAAGGGATGTGAAAACTATCATTCTGAGTAGTCAATAAAAGTATTTAGTAATAAAATAAAATTAAAATATTTTGCTTTTCAATTGCTGGTCCTGGCTTGAGGAAACAGATTATATGACCTATTTTTTTCTGACTATTATCAGAAATAGGTTATATGAAACTGGTGTTTCAAAAATAGCAGCTACAAAATAAGCCTCTTGGCAATGTGTCTTGGATGCTTGCAAAACATAAGCCACAACACTGTCATCTGGGTATAAAGGTCCCGTTACTAATGAAAGTGACGGAGGTTAGCCAGCCATTTCAGAAGTACAGAGCTTCTTGTAACTTCCAAAGTGTTTCAGACTTCCAAGACAAATCTGAAAGAGTGTATGTGTTTATTACAGCAAGAGGAGTCATTTGCTAAAATATGATTTTCTGTTCTGCAGGGGGCTGCTTGGTGGTGAGCCAGCCTGATGCCGACAGGTCTTGTAACCCACCCTGTAGTCAACCCCACTCATACTGTAGTGAGGTATGTGCGCATTCATTAAAATGGACAAGCCTTCTCCAACAACTGTCACCCGCTGTCTCTGGTACAATGCCTCCCCTGCCCCGGATTGCCATGACTGAAGGCTGGAACCTTTCACTTTGAAGCATTTTTTAAAACTATGTGAACAACTCTCAGTGCACTCCTTTTATTTACCTTCAGAATGACGTGGCACAGAATCATGAGTAGGCTGGGTTAAGGTAGCTAAGGCAGATGTTGCATGTCGTCAGTCCTCTTAAAAATGCTTCCTAATACTCCTTTCCTGAATACGCTTAGTGATACTGACCTAGATCATGTCCAGTGTGTAGTGTAAACTTCCCTGTTCTGCAGATGAAGGTGTGTCGCTGTGAAGAAGGGTACACCGAAGTCATGTCGTCCAACAGCACCCTGGAGCAATGTACTCTTATCCCAGTGGTGGTGATTCCCACTGTGGAGGACAAAAGAGGCGATGTCAAAACCAGCCGGGCAGTTCACCCAACCCAACCCTCCACTCACCCAACAGGACGGGGCAGGACCTGGTTTCTACAGCCATTTGGGCCAGGTGAAGAACACAAAATTCTTTACTTAAACATTATACCAGTAACAATGCCACAGCATTTTTTAACAACCAAGGATTTTCAAATAAATGATTATTTCTTAGCCCATTTACTCATTTTAACATTGCAGTTGTCTTTATGTAATTTTATTTTCCTATTGAAAGAAGAACCCATGCTGTAAATGTGTAGAATTGAAATTACTTTTTTCAGAAAAAAATTAGTGTTGATATTATTTATCAAAAGCCCAGTCCTAAAGTTATAAGTATAATAAAAACACATTGAATATTGTATATTCAATATAATAATAAAAATATTGAGGAAAAATTTGTTTTCAATTACAACAAGGACAAATAAGACTACAAAGACATTTGGAGTTTTCGATTTAAACATACAGTTTGACAGTGAGGACTACTGAGAACTCAAGAACAATGGCAATGGGTCTCTGATCCTACTGCATGTACTGGCTTTGGGGGAGCCTAGGCAGTTTGGATGCTCACCTTACTAGTCCTGGATGGAGGTGGGTGGTTCTTGGACTTCCCACTGGGCAGGGAACCCTGATACCTCTATGGGCTGACAAGGGAGGGGAACTTGATTGGGGAGGGAGAGGGAAATGGGAGGAGGTGGCGGGGAAGAGACAGAAATCTTTAATAAATAATCAAACGGAAAAAAAAGGAAAAAAATAAATAAACATATAGTTTGTGGTGTGAACCTTCACAAAGACCAAGACAAATGCAATCCCATGTCACAGGGTGCTCGGATGGAAGTAACCTTCCAAACGTTAATGTTTGCCAATCCCTCAGAATCCTTACTAGTGCAAATATACAGAGATAGGGTTAGACCTTTTCCTTCCTGATGGGATGATCACACTTGGACACGGACCAAACCATTGTCATATTACAATGTATGCTCTTAGTATATCCAGGAATGGACTTGATCTGCACAGGAACAAGCTTGCAGGCTTGAAAAAGTGTCATGCTCTACTTTGTATACTTTCTCTAACTGGAATAGACAGTACACACCTATCTCCAGGTTCAAAAAGTGCCCTACTAGTGCTCCATAAGCAACATGGATTCTCTTTCTCTCTCACCTAAAGAACACCCATGCAAAGTCAGACATAATCAACTTTATTATTTCATTAGAAACATGAGAAATGAAGGGAGAAACTTTTTAACTAGCATACCTCTATTTATGATTTGTTAAGTAAAAGTATTTCCGTTATTAGAAAACCAATATTGAATTTTTAAGGTGTTTTAAATACCTGGTTGATTACCTTTATCCATATAATCACTGCTTTTATTAGATTCTTAGCTGAAAACACAATTCAGTTTTGAAAAGCTGATTTGTCTGTTAAAATGTTGGAAATTCTCCTCTCCAAGCTAGGGGAACAAATTACCACTTAGCAATTTTGACCTTAATTAAGATCAAAGCAGATATCCACAAATGAGATCACTTTGCTCAATTTAAATAAAAGTATCCTTTTCATTTTGTTTAATAATTTCCCCAAGATGAACATGTCAAAATAGTAAAGAGGCACATATTCTGAAAAAAATACACCCTTTGATTTTTGAATATTTGTTAAAATAATTTTCACAGCAAAATAACCTAGTAGTAGTCCTTTTGATTTTAAACTCAATTCAAAAAGAAAGAAGGTGAGAGAGAAAGAGAGAAAGAAAAAGGAAATAAACAGGGAATAAAACACTTTTTAAACCTCCAGATTTAAGTGATATTTAGAATGTCAGCTGAATTGGTTTCCAACAGCCAGACCTCTAATAAACAAGATACCTAGTACTAAATAGCATTTGATTCATTGTGAGTATTGGATAAATCTCCGTACAGTCATTTTTGTCCACATGTAATTTTCGTACTCATATCATTTTGTGACTTGAGTGTTGAGTGCACACTTCTATGTACCTACTGCCTACAATGTATACAAATGTCTGCATCAAATTAAGTTAGACAATATCATCCCTAGCAATGGACATTTAAAGTTTACTTGGAGCCTAACACTTCAAGGACAATAAGCCCAAAAACTGAACTAAAGTTGTGCCTGTCGCAAGTGATTGCAAATATCAAATAGTCAGCAAAGACACATTTAAACATCCTTTGCTTGTTACTCTGTGTCATTATTTCTGCCAATTCTATTATCGTTACGCACAGTATAAGTATTGAATAGATAAAATTGTATTTGCAAAACAAATAAGTTAATATGTTAAGCTTCGTCTGGTACGAAGCAGTTGAAACCACAACAAATGGTCAAATACCCGCTGGCATCTACTCTAGGTTTATGAATTTCTCAAAAGCTGCACTGTTTATATCTTTTTAACATAATACACCTTTCCTGATATAGGTGGAAAAAGTCAAAGCATAAGTGGGTAGAACAATGCACATAATGAATCTGAGATAAGATTTTATATAAAAAAATTTCGTCATGAACTCCGCACCTGAACGTAAACACAATTGGTCATTTTTCGACTGTTTCCATTACTAATTCCCCTTGAATGCGGTGCTGCCTAACCCCTAGAAGCTGCTTTCCATTAGTGGCGCCTGTACTAGGAAAGACTTCAATGTGAGTCTTGAACCCGTGGTCACATGTGAATGATCAGGGGTCATATCCAAACCTAATGTACACCAATACTAATATCTGTTCTTCTCAGATGGGAGACTAAAGACCTGGGTTTACGGTGTCGCAGCCGGGGCATTTGTGCTCTTCGTCTTTGTCGTCTCCATGATTTATCTAGCTTGGTGAGTGAGTAAAGGTTTCTAAATCTAGAAGGGTAGATAACATTGTTATTTCATGCCGGGCGGTGGTGGCGCACGCCTTTAATCCCAGCACTCAGGAGGCAGAGGCAGGCGGATCTCTGTGAGTTCGAGACCAGCCTGGTCTCCAAGAGCTCGTTCCAGGACAGGCTCCAAAACCACAGAGAAACCCTGTCTCGAAAAACAAAACAAAAAAAAAAAAAAAAAAGATTGTTATTTCAAAGAAAACCCTTTCAGTTCCCAGTACCACCGGAACAGGCTAGGGTGTGAAATGCACTTGCTGTATTTCTTCCAACTTCCCACAAACTTTAAGATTAGAGAATCTGAACTCTGCCTGCCTTGTCTGAGTCATTCAGACTGTGGCAATGAGTCAGAACTGTTCGAGGTCGAGAAAATTTTTTCCCAAGAATTTTCTCATGAATAAATGACATAGAATATTGCGTTTCATGAATGGTGTGTAATATATATTTTACATTGAATTTGCCCTAGAAGACGATGTTATGATAATTCTTTTCTTATTTCTAAAGAATCTTATTTTACATACCAATCTCAGCTCCCTCCAGTCCTCCCACTCCTCCCACCTTCTCCACACCCCAGCCAGCATCCATCCCTCAGATAGGGTAAGGCCTCCCATGGAGAGTCAACAAAATCTGCCACATCACTAGAGGCAGGACCAAGGCCCTCCCTCCCGTCTCTAGGCTGAGCAAAGCATCCCACCAAAGGGAATGGCCTCCAAAGAGCCAGTTCATGCACTAGGGATAAATACTGGTTCCACTGCAAGTTGCCCCACAAACTTTAATGTATTTTTAAATAAATGTGCATTAATTTTAGAAGTTTCTGGATAAACCCAAAATATACTATATTATTACTTATATTGTTATCAATCAGGAAATTGAATAATCTGGCTTTTACAAAATAGTTATAACACAGTTTCTTGAAACTGTGAAACTCAGAGATCCCAAAGTCATAGTCTAAAAGGCAGGCTAGAAAAGAGACAACTTAGATCAGCCAATTTGTTTTGCTTTTTATTCAAACAATAATATTTAACATGAAATACTAACTTTTTGTCTTCATTTTTTTCCTGAATTTCCTACAGCAAAAAGCCAAAGAAACCCCAAAGACGACAAAACAACCGCCTCAAACCTTTAACCTTAGCCTATGATGGAGATGCTGATATGTAACACTGAGTATTCCTGGAAACAACCAGACTTGGCCTTTTGCCTTCATAGTAGCCATCCAGGGGCCACAGGATCGGTGTTGAAATGTGTTGATTAAATTAACTTTAACTGTTATGAACACCATCATTAAGGGGGAAAAAAAGAGAAAACTCTACTCCCACTGGGAATATTCAAGACAAAACCACTGACATATAGAGAGTCAACCTTGAGAATCCTAAGAGATGCAGTGGGATGCATGTTGTGTCTTGAGAGTTTTGTATCATCTTTTCTGAAATCTACCGATTGAAGAAAGAGACACTTCGATCTCTGGAAATCAGTGAGGAAATTGGCCAAGTGGGAAGCCACATGCAAGACTGATTGCAACACTAATCCACAAAACTTTCTAGCATGAACAGTTCATAATGAAGGCTTTACAATTCTACACTTAAGCATAACAATACGTATATTTGATCAAATGAGTTACATTATGATGTCATCTTATATACTTGTTAATAATCAACCTCTAACAGTGAAGATGACGTAAGTCCTATACTAGAGGGAAAATACATTGAACAATATAGCATCTTCAGGGTTGATGGTGGCTTTTATTGGCCTGCGTTTCAGAAACAAACTCTTTTAAAAGACTACTCTTGTCTCTCTCCAATGTGTGAATGCTGGACACGTACTAGTATCTTAGAAGACAGAATCCTCAAGTTCGGGGTTTTATAGTGGTTATTGTCTAGAAAACAAATAAGCGTGTATTAAGACATTTCTACTTTCCCTAATTTCACACTGGTTGCCTAACATCTTTTTTGCTGTATGGAAGGCACATTTTGCACTATATTAGTGCAGCATGATAGGCACTTAACCAGTATTGCCATAGAAACTGCCTCTTTTCATATGGGATGAAGATATCTGTGCCAAGAGTGCTGTGGAGACATTTGCAAGAGTTTGTACTTTGAAGAGAGTTAGTTCAGTCTTGATGGTAACAGGATTGAATCTGCTATGACATCTGCTGTCTATACTCTTCCTTCTCACTACAGCCATTATGAAATTGACAACACAGGAAGAATTCAAGTGTTGAAATCCCTAACACACCAACCTTCAAAAGGTGGAATCCCCTGGTTGGGTTACAGTTGCTCTTGGAAGGCTGTTTCTGATAAGATTTATATATTTGTTACCTTTGTTTAAAAAAAAGAAGAAGAAAAGAAAAGAAAAAAGGACTGGTTATCTTCATAATTTTGAGCAGATGGAGAAAATAATGTATCAATGATTTTTTAACAAAAAAAATCAAACTTATGTGTTAGCTTTTCTTTCTTCTTGATTTGGTTTTTTGGCGTGAGGTTGACATTCTGCCATGTAGGCTGTATTCATAGCCATGATCTTTTGCTGTTCTCATGGCTGAAATCTAAAGAAGTATGATTTTATAACCTGAAATTTAAAAAAAGAGGAGTGAATGATCTCATCCAGAGCTTGCTTAAGTCTCTAGAGCAAGGGTCACAAATCTTTTAAGCAAAAGATCAAACAGGAAATGTTTTCGGTCAAGTCTGTAGTTGAGCTCACAACACTGCCAATGTGCAGTGTCACCAGAGAAGAAACTCGTCAGGAAAAAGAACATCATTATTGTTTTCCAGTAGAACTTCCTTTCCACAAAAAAACCCAACAGGCTATATATACACATCCTACACTCTAGGTGTGTTTTCAGAGCTGGTTCTACATTATGCAATCTCTAGTTCTCAGTTGTTTATTCTCTGTCTACCAGGCTTAATCTCACAGGTAACAATTTATAGTTATTACTTAGTGATTGTTGGGGAGGTAGTTCTATGTTTACTAGCATAGCCTAGGAAATGCCACTGTGGAATCTATCTTACTTTCTTCTTTTAAAAAAGAAGTTAAACTGTGAAATGAAAACAACAGTTACTCATTTCTGGCAGTAACTACTACAAATAGCCTCTAGAAGGGACCATTATGCTTTCCAGTCTTTTAAATACAGTAAACACCTTTTGGGTTTTGTTGTTTTGTTTTGTTTGTTTTTAATCTTAAACAAGTCTACATTGCTGATTTGGGTGATGAGGTAGTTACCTTCATAGACTGGTATGAAGCTCCCTCTGCTGTCCATTATAACAGCTTTTCCTGCAAAGATTACAGAAGAATTCTGACTAAGAAAATGTTGTAATCCCCCAAATGAAAATCATTATATATAATTCAATATGAAAAACCGTGATAAGTGTTTCTTATTGATTCCAAAAGTAAAGCTTTAGATGATACATATCATTTTAAAGAGAGCAGAGAGAAGGATGAGCTTGCTTTACTTTAAGTCAAGGATTTAGTTGAGGTAAAACATGAAGAGGAAGGAAAATAATGTTGTTATTCTAAAACTGTGATTGTTTACACACACACACACACACACATCAGAGATCTTCCAAATAATCTTCAACTTAATCTCTTTGGATAAAATAAACCCTGTCTGTCCAAAATAGTTGAAACATAATCTACTCTGATTCGGTGAAATACTATAACAATCTGATTAAATATGGGCATCACCTAATGATGTTGAGAAGGGGGATAAAAATTTTTGCCTTACACAAACTACACTTAAGGTATTTTATAAAATGTGATTAATTATAATGACAAATCAGTGTTCTCCTACATAGGATATAATAAAAAAACAAAGGTTATAAAATATTGTAAAGATGAAAGGTTTTTATGAACAAATAATTTTATTTGAAACACCACATTAATATTGGAGAAACATTGGATATTCAGTATCAGGATAAATTGATATCGCATGGATTCTTGTTAGGAATGTAGAAAGAAGAATGTATCCATTTGGATAATTTGAACAAAATAGATGATTATTATATTCATGTATATATGTCTTTATTGAGTTTATAGGGAAATAAATACTGGAATTTCACCAGAATTTTATTCTCTTGGTTCACCTAATAATTCAGGAGGTAAACAGTAAAGACTTGTCTGTTGAGCCCTTTGCCTTTCAAAAAAATTCTGTGGGCAGAAATGAAAGGAGAGGGAGATAGGAAGAGAGGTAAAGAGGGAGGAAGTAGGGAGGGAAGGAAGGAAGGAAGGAAA